>NC_142937.1:26083787-26118787 GCF_046866305.1 Octopus bimaculoides
GAGGTTTTTCTCTAAAATGTCCTTAACTGGATGGAGTGCAGCTATTATGTATGAACTACTTAGATGTGGGGTTTAGGATTATGAGTTTGAATTGTACCAGTCATGGGGGACCATGCGCCCAAGATGATAATTCTATTCACACGCCTAGCTGGGTTTTGATGGTTTTATCAGTGAAGCTAATTGTATGTATGAAAGACTTATCATCAAATTGATTAACATATTTGAAAAGCACACGTTTAAACATACATAATGCAAGAGCAATGTTCCAAACACGCATGTACACGTGCACACACACACACACACAAAGACATAGGTGGAAAACGAGGTGGAGAAAATAGTACACAAATAACAAAGGCTGCATAAAATAGTGTTTTATTGAAGCTGTAAAGTTTTCAAAAGCTGCAGCTCAGAGTTTCACATGATCAATCATCAGACAGCTGTCTGTCTGATGATCAGTTACATGACACTCTGAGCTACAACTCTTTGTGTGTGCGTGTGTGTGTGTGTGGTGTTGGGGAGGGATGTTGTATGTATATGTATTAGACTTAGACACACTCATTGACATGCATATATACACATTATATAATGAGTTTGTTCTGAATTTGAAAACAAAAATACATAGTGTATAGATCTAAACATTATTAATTTACCTCTGACTGATGACATGTTTTTCTTAGTTTTAGTTGTAGATAATGATTTTCCATTCTTTCAAACCATAAATAAATGTCTAAAAAAACTCATATCAGATTTCTTTTGGTGTCAAATGTGAAAACAGATATTTCACAATGTTTCTCATAAAATATACCAGACCATATCTTGACAGGCAACACACTCAGTCACACCCTTGCTATAATTTCCTGTAATTTTAAGCCATATCCTAGTGTGGTCTTATTCACTCTTTTATGCTACTGTAAAACATAATATTCTTTATTCTGAATATTCTTTCTTTATACTACAACCCCAGCAATTAAATCTTTTTCACACACACACACACACACACACACACACACACACACACACACATGCTCACGCTGACCACCTCTTATTTCAGTCTCTTTCCTTCTAGATCTCCATTGCTATCTTTTAGAGCCATATTTGCTTTTGGTACACAATTCCAGCCTCTGTCTTACATGATTCCTGTTAGATAAGAATGCTGTTTATTTTGCATTTCAACCAATACAACCTCAAATGATAAAGTTGTGAAAATATGAGGAGAAAAGATGTAATAATGCTTCAGTATAAAAATAAAAGTAGACTTTAACCTAGAACTACAAATAATATTGTCTATCCACACCCCATAGTCTTTGGATGATAAAGAGAGCTTAAACAAAGTTCTTGGTGTCAGAGAAGCAGTTATCTTTCATAGATAGAAAAGACCTGCCTACCAGATAGGATTTTTTTCTCTTTTTAACTGATTGGATCAACAGAGAAATACTTTTGGCATTACCTCTACAGGGGTTTACAAGGGTTTATTTTGAGTTGCTTCTGCTTGGGAGTGATCTTTGCTCAACGGTTGTTTTTGACTGTCATCAGGGATTGGCTGATTGTGACAATGTTTATCACTTTCTGAGCTTTTTATTTTTTATGTTCGCATTCTGTGAGGGGTTTGAATCACAAAGAAAGGCTGAAAATTAGAAAGTAATGTTGCCAAACCATTAAGTGAAGCTTTTTTTAACTTTTTTTTTTTTTTTGTCTGGGTGGAGCACTTAACTTTATATTTGATTTCAAGAGGCAGCAATTAAATTTGGCAATTTTTTTTTTTTTCTGGTACAGAGAAATACATAGAATAATTCTTCCGAAGTCATCTTCTCTCTTATTGTATATTTATCATGAGAGGGCAGTGAGTCGGCAGAATTGTTAGTGCAGTGGCGAGCTGGCTGAAACGTTAGCACGCCGGGCAAACTGCTTAGCGGTACTTCATCTGCCGCTACGTTCTGAGTTCAAATTCCGCCAAGGTCGACTTTGCCTTTCATCCTTTCAAGGTCGATAAATTAAGTACCACTGGGGTCAATGTAATCGACTTAATCCCTTTGTATGTCCTTGTTTGTCCCCTCTATGTTTAGCCCCTTGTGGGCAATAAAGAAAAAAGAAATAAGAATTGTTAGTGCATTAGAGAAAATGGTTTATAGTATTTGTAAAGCATTTTTTTCTTTACAATCTGAGTTCTTGACATTCTGTGTTCAAATCTGCTGAGGTCAGTTCTTTTCCTTTCTTCCCTACGAGTTTTCATTTACCATATTTCAGTCACAAAGCTGAATGGTAGAAGACATTGCCACATAGCTGCCTTGGCAGAAAATCCTTGACCCAGGGGCTGTGTATAGAGATCGAATTGGCAGCTATGTAGTTGTGTAGTGAACTTTTTAACCATCTGTTTTTCTCCTCTTCTGACTAAACCCTCTCCGTCCTTCCACCAAAAATCACTTATAGAAGTTCCAATGGAATGTTCTTCACCAATAAACCATCACCTGAACCACTACCATCACTAACCCACCTTGCTCCATACCCACCCCACTGAGATCCATAACTATGCCTTTCTACCTCTACCTTTCTCTCTTCTCCCCTCTTTCGCTCACCCTTCCCCTCTCTCTTTCACCCACCTCTCTCTCTCTCTCTCTCTCTCTCTCTCTCTCTCTCTCTCTCTCTCTCTTCTCTTTTTTTTCTCATCTTGACTACAGCCCAGTAAACAAATCAATAAAGATAGGAAGAACAGCAGGCAGGTAGGAAGGAAGGAATAGAGAGATGAAGATGAGAAGTGGGTGTACAACTTTCCTCAATCTCCCAACAGCACCATCAAACCAGCCGACCAGCTGGCCAGCCGTACATTGGTACTTAAGAAGTCGTTGCTGATGTATAAAGTGTCAGGTTTCAGTCTGTTCATTCTAATTATGAAGATATAAGGTACTTTAAATGCTGGATATTAATATTATAATCTCTGTGATGTGTATTTTTAAGACATGAAGCAATTTATTTACAGTGATATCATTTAAATAGACAGGAATATAGATACACCTCTTGTACAAAAGCTGTTGCTTACCACACATACACACACACACACACACACACATACACACATACATAGACATGCAGACATATATGCATGTATCACACATATATAGGCACACGCACATCATCATCATCATAGTTTAACGTCCGCTTTCCATGCTAGCATGGGTTGGATGATTTGACTGGGGACTGGCGAACCAGATGGCTACACCACGCTCCAATCTGATTTGGCAGAGTCTCTACAGCCGGATGCCCTTACTAACGCCAACCACTCCGAGAGTGTAGTGGATGCTTTTACGTGCCACCGGCACAAAGGCCAGTCAGGAGGTACTGGCAGCGGCTACGCTCAAAATGGTGTATTTTACGTGCCACCTGCACAAGAGCCAGTCCAGCGACACTGGCAATGATCTCTCTTGAATGTCTTTTCACATGTCATCGGCACAAGTGCCAGGAAGGCAGCACGTGTGTGTATGTATCTATATATATTGATGTATATGTTATATGAATATATACACATATAGAAAAATTACCCCTCTTTTGTCGTGAATGCCTGTGAGATTGCATCTAGAAAGTTCCCCTCCAAGACACTATATATATATAGTGCACTGTTCCATTATTGGTGGGATCAACAAAAAAAGCACTCCATCCAGTGAAAGTTAAATATCATTTAATATATACAGTAATCCCTCGACTATCGCGGGTGTT
Source organism: Octopus bimaculoides (assembly GCF_046866305.1). Taxonomy (NCBI): domain Eukaryota; kingdom Metazoa; phylum Mollusca; class Cephalopoda; order Octopoda; family Octopodidae; genus Octopus; species Octopus bimaculoides. The sequence continues at coordinate 26,087,496 of NC_142937.1, forward strand.
ATGTTTCAAAACCTTCCACAGAAATGATTAAAATCTAAAAAGATATAAATACCTGTCGGCCGCAGAAACCCGAGATATATTGAGGAATCCGCGATATAAATTTACATATATTAGCCAGAAAAATCCACGATGTACTGAGTACATGATAGATGAGCCATGTTATGGTGAGGGATTACTGTACAGGATTTAAGCCTTGTATATATGTGGTGGTGGTGGTGGTGGTGGTACAAACAGGATAAATAGTACTCAATACATGGGCATATACTAATATTTTTGATTGGCAAAATTTACAAGTAACTCAAGGGCTAAGAGTTTCATGTATGGCATTTATCAAACTATAAGCACCATGCATGAAATTGTTGGCTCTTGAGCTGCTTCTGTCAATTAGCAATTATAAAATAATTAGAAAGCATCTTGCTGGCAGGTTTGTTAGCATGCTGAACAAAAGACTTAATGACATTTCTTTGGTTTTTACATTCCGAGTTCAATTCCTGTTGAGGTCAACTTTGCCTTTCATCCTTTTGGGGGTCGATTAAATAACTACCAGCCAAGTACTGGGAGCAATGTAATTTACTAGCCCCCTCCCCTCAAATTTCAAGCCTGTGCTTACAGCAGAAAGGATGATTATTATTATTTTTTTTTTTTTCTTTCTTTTTAAGGCAGTGAACTGGCAGAATCATTAGCATGTCAGAGAAAATGCTTTGGCATTTCGTCTGTCTTCACATTCTGAGTTCAAATTCTGCTGAGGTTGACTTTGCCATTTGTCCTTTCAGGGTCGATAAAATAAATACCAATTGAATACTGGGTCAATATAATCAGCTAGTGTCCTCCCCCATAATTTCAGGCCTTGTGCTTATAGTAGAAAAGATTATCATGTATTGAAACAAAATAGATGATTCATTTTCTTGTTACTTTAATGGATGGATTTAGAAGTGAATGTGCAGACAGACAGACAGACAGACAGACAGACAAACAGAGAGACATATAGACTGACAGACAGACAAACAGACAGATACACAAACAAACAGAGAGACATATAAATTGATAGACAGGCAGCTAGAGAAATTGATAGATAGATAGACAGACAGATAGATAGATAAATGGATAGACAGACAGACAGATAGATAGATAGATAGATAGATAGATAGATAGATAGACAGATAGACAGATAGACAGATGGATGGATGGATGGATAGATAGATAGATAGATAGATAGATAGAAAGACATACAGACAGGTAGACAGACAGACAGATAGATAAACAGACAGACAGATCGAGAAATTGATAGATAGACGATAGACAGACAGATAGATAGATGGATAGATGATAAATAGATAAATAGATAGATAGATAGATAGATAGATAGATAGACAGACAGACAGAAAGACATACAGACAGATAGACAGACAGGTAGACAGACAGATAGATAAATAGACAGACAGACAGATAGACAGATCGAGAAATTGATAGACAGACAGACAGACAGACAGATAGATAAAGAGAGAAAGAGAAAGGTATCGGTTACACATTATTAACTGCTAATCATAAATGGAAAAAAAAAAAAACAACAATACTATCAAAACAAGAAGGAAATCTCCTAAAATTAATTCTTTCCTTTAGAGACATTTTTTGCCTATACTTTTACTTTCATTACTTTTCATATTTGATTCCGTACCAATAGGATGTTGTCTAGATTACTTAATTTGATAAATGGTTGAGTTCCCTTCACTTATTCATAGACATATGGGTTTAGGTGTGGGTCTGTCTGTATGCATTTGTGTGTATGTGTTTTACTTGTATATATGTATGTATGGAGGTATGTGTGTATACAGGTATATATACATATATATAAACATGTTATGTGTGTGTGTGGATGTATATGTATATGTGTGTTCCCTTACTGCTTGACAAACAGTGCTGGTTTGTTTACATTCCTATTAGAATAAGTATGTGACTTAAAATATGTGGTGCTATCAACTAACCTTATGAGGCAGTGCTCAAGCATGGCCACAGTGCAATGGTTGAAGCAAACAAGAGCGTAAAAGCATATACATACACGTATATACAGCCATACACATATACAACAATACATGCACGCTTACATGTGTGTGTGTGTGTGTGTGAGTGTGTGGTGAATTGGCACAGTCATTAGAGGGCTGTGTAAAATGCCTCATGGCATTTATTCTGACTCTGTGCTCTGAGTTCAAATCTTAGTGAGGTCAACTTTGTCTTTCATCTGTTTTGTGTTGTTGATTGGCAGAACAGTTTGCTGAATGCTGGATGTCTTGTCTGCAATATCTGTTCTGGCTCTTTACATTCTAACAGCAACAAATTGTTTTAATTCCATGATTGATTTCTTCTTAACTAGCTTCTGTTGTTCCTGCTAGTGGTGCTATAATTCGATAATTTCATAAATAAATATTGACAACAACAAAGGAGGTATTTAATAATAGTAATAAATATAAACATGAATATATATATATATATATATATATATATATATATATATATATGAATATATGTGTATGCGTGTGTATATATATATATATATATATATGAATATATGTGTATGCGTGTGTATATATATATATATATATATATATATATATATATATATATATATATATATATATATATATATATATATATATATATATATATATATATATTTGAAGGCAGTGAGCTGGCAGAATCGTTAGCATGCTGGGTGAAATGCTTTGCAGTATTCTTTGTCTGCCACTAGGTTTTGAGTCCAAATTCCGCCGAGGTAGACTTTGCCTTTCAACCTTTCGGGGTTGATGAAATAAGTACCAGTTATGCACTGGAGTCAATGTAATTGACTATCCCCTCCCTAAAATTTTCAAGCCTTGTACCTACAGTAGACATGATTTTATATATATATATATATATATATATATATATATATATATATATATATACAAGGGAGTTCCTGACTTTGGCTATAAAAAAATAGAAGAGAATCAATTAATTATGATTTTATTCAACATATTTCCCTCTCAGATTCACACACTTATTGCAGCACACCTTCAGTTTTTCTAAGCCCTGTAAAAAAACTCGGAAGGTTGGGCCTCCAACCAGGCCTTAAAACCAAGAACTTTTCAGCACCCCTTTGTGTGTGTGTGTGTGTGTGTGTGTGTGTGTATGTGTATTGTAGATGCTTTTTATATTTTTATATAAAGACAAAAAGTAGAGAAGTATAAACACACATACACACTCACACATGCTATATATTGAACAAATGGAATAAAATGCACTGAAATTCTTATGATAAAATATTTATTTCTTTTATGTTATGCACCGGTTTTCACCTTTTTAAAACATATTCATGATTTTGTAATTAATAATATTATTATAATTTAATGATTTCATAACTAGCTGTTGTTAGTGATGTTGTAATTCTATAAATATATGTTGATAGTAAAAATCAAACTGAAACAGATATGTATTGTGAACCTACAAACTCGAAAGCAATATCTATGCTTTACCTCATCTCAGCTGTAACACTAGAATGAATATTTTTAATAATTGAATGAAAAGGAAAGGCACATATGTGATAGACAACTTCAAAAACTTAAAGATATACTCATGAATAGACATCGTTTACCATTTTTAACCAATGATGGGATACAATGAGACGAAACAGTTCATGTTCAGATACTAAGGCAAGTAAAAACAAAATAAAAGAATTGAATTGAAACAGCTGTCATGTTTCACACACAATCCCAATGTTTCAATGCTGAAAAAGGATGCCAGGATGAACTGGATTCTAACAAACAGGCATGGCTGTGTGGTAAGGTGGCGAGCTGGCAGAAACGTTAGCACGCTGAGCGAAATGCTTTGCGGTATTTTGCCTGATGTTACGTTCTGAGTTCAAATTCCGCCAAGGTCAACTTTACCTTTCATCCTTTCGGGGGTCGATAAATTAAGTACCAGTTACGCACTGGGGTCGATGCAATCGACTTAATTCCTTTGTCTGTCTTTGTTTGTCCCCTCTATGTTTAGCCCCTTGTGGGCAATAAAGAAATAAGAAGCCTGCTTCCCAACCACATGGTTCCTGGGTAAGTGTCTTTTGCTATAACCTCGGGCCAACCAAAGCCTTGTGAGTGGATTTAGTAGATGGAAACTGAAAGAAGCCTGTCGTATGTATGTATATATATGTGTGTGTGTGTGTGTATGTATGTGTATGTGTCTTTGTGTCTATATTTGTTCTCCCACCACTACTTGACAACTGGTGTTGGTGTGTTTACATCTCTGTAACTTAGTTGTTCAGCAAAAGAGATTGATAGAATAAATAGTAGAATTTTAAAAAATATAGTTATTGGGGTCAATTTGTTCAATTATAACCATTCAAGGCAGTGCCCCAGCATGGCCACAATCAAATGACTGAAACAAGTAAATGATAAAAGATAAAAGATACATATAAAAAGCTAAACATAATCACAATCATTAAGCAAAGTATAAAGAGAAGCTAAATTATATCTAACAACAGGAAACCAATGATCAAAAAGTGTTGGGTATCCAACGCCAGGATTTGTCTCTACTTGTTTGAGGTTCAGGATTCCATTTAAACAAGGGCAATGCTTCAAAAATTAAGAATAATTTTAAGTGATGTCTGGAAACTTAATGCATGTAATAATTTGTTCAGGATGTGGAGGAAATTACATAGGACAAACAGGAATGACCTGAAGAAAACAGATGACATTGCATAGCTAGCAAATTCAATTTCCCAGTTGCAAATATCTCTCAGTAAACATATAAATACATGTATTGAGAAGCATTGACCAAATTTTAACATTTTTCTCTTTGTATTAATATAGTGATAGAATATCAGAACAACAAAGTTAAAAACTAATGATCACATTTATTGAAAAATACAGACCACACTTAAATACACACTGTTAACTAATTTTGATTACAGTACCATTTAGCTGATAAACTTTAATTTTAATTACATTTGTTAATATTATTAATTGAAGAAAATGAATATTCCACTTACTACCTCGCCTATAACCATTAATAATCATTTACAGCTTCTCTTGTAACTGTCAATATGCATTTATAAAATTATAAAAACATCACTAACAGCAGTTAAGTATTAAAAGATGAAATTATTACAACATTAATTACAAAATCATGAAGCTGGGAGATTATATAAACATTACACCTCATTTATAAGGATTTTTCATAAAGACTTTAGTATATCTTTTTCTATTTGCAGTGTAATTTACCACAAGGAGAATTTTTTTGATTTTTTCCACTCTATCACTATATATATATATATATATATATATATATATATATATATATATATATATATTAATAATAAAGGAGTTACGACGCAAAAACGTATAAATTCAAAAGAACATATTTATCTTCTTCAATATATATTTCAGTATAAAGAATTCATTAAGACGCTTAAATCAAAATTTCTTTACACATCATTCAGGAACAGATATAACATCAGAAAAAATACATTCCGTTTAAAAACACAAACCGTTCATGGCGAAAAAATTTCACAATTACAAAAAACGAACAAAATTTTTAAAGTTTTACTAAAAAGAACGCTATTACCTACATACAGGCATCCGCGTGTGCGCCTGTACACACACGCGCACACACATTCATACGCGCGCACACACGTTCATGCACGCACACACGTGCACTCTCACATGTATATATATGGATACACAAAGAAGCAAAGATCACAAGTCATAAACACATACACACACACATATACATACACACACACACACATACATACACACACACATACATCCACACACACACATATATATATATATATAAATATAAAAATATGTTAAAAAAACCTCATATTAAAATATATTATAAAATTATATATACATAAAAAAAAAAATCTATACGCATACAAACCACCATACACACACACATATATGCATACATACATATATACATATATATACATGTACATATACATAAACAAACACACATATATACATACATACACACATATATGCATATATACATATATATACATATATACATATATATACATATATACACACACATACAAAACATCACACACACACACATACACACATATATACATATATACACATATACATACATAAACATACATATATATATATATATATATATATATATATATACAGGGTGGGTGGAAAGTAACTAGGCATTAGAAACTGCTTATAGAATTTTTAGCATCACCGAAGTCATGATGAAAACAATTTTTAAACAGACAACTCTAATGGGGATTCCTTATTTTCTTATTGTCTTATTTCTTATTTTCCAGATGGCCGGTCGTTTGACTGTTCAGGAGCCAGTTAAGATAGCAGCATGCTATGAAGTGTGGAATTCCATTGTTTTGGTTCAGAGATGGTGGCATGCATGGAAAGGTAAGCATGCAACACTACGTCCGGAGACAATAGAAAGTTGTCATGCAAAGGTGATGACCACGGGCTCTGTGAACGATGCAAGAAGAAGTGGCCATCCAACCACATTCTGATCAGCGGAGAATGTGGCAACAGTGCAGGAAATGTTTAATCACAGCCTTTAAGAATCAACATGTCAAGCAGTGGACTAGCAAGACACAATACGTATGGTGTTGCATAAAGAGTTGAATTTTCATCCACTGTGTGAGGTTTTGTCTTGTACATCTCCTCTTTTGTGTAACCCTACGGGTAAATATCACATGCAATGAGATCTGGACTTCTTGGAGTTTTGGACTTCTGGTTTTAGCTCCTGCATGTAATTAAATGCTGGCTGGTTTGTTGGTTGGTTTCTTCTGTCACACTTTACATTAAGTATAGAGAAGGGGAGAGATACAGAAAGAGTTGATATAAGAGGTATAGCATGAGTCTCATAACTTTCTGAAAAATCTAGTTTTTAATGAAATTTTGCAGAAAGAGGTGATTATGCTGATATATTTAGAAAAATAACTTATATTTATTGCAAATATGCAAATGAGAAATTGTTATTTGATTTTATTTTAAGGAAATATTTTTCTTATGAAAGTTAGTATTTATTTCATAATTTTGCTTCAGCACCAAGAAGTTTGATAAAAGTTCAATTATGATTATTACTGTATGTATGCCATATTTCCTGATATTACCCTGGGTGGCAATTGTGTACTTTCAGAGTTACCTGTCACATGACAGGTTAACACTCGTGTGTGTGTGTATGTGTGCGTGTGTTGTGTATTCACCTTTTTGCCATTGGCAAAGCTCCCTGCTACTCAAGGAATCTATTATAAGACAAACTTGTTTTTCTTGTAGATAACTCAACTATCTGGTTTCAGTGACTTAATTGAGCCGGTGTGTCATAATAAATGAAGTCATAACAAATATTTCATTTCTGTCTCCCACCACCCTTCTTCTCCTTCATAGTCGTCTTGTATCTCTTTCTCTTTTCATCTTTCATATTTCGTGGAGGGGGGTGGAGGATTCTTATCTCATTTACTTTTTGTTTTTGTTTTTCAGCTCTCTTCTATCACTACCCCCCCCCCCACCACCACCACCTCTAGATTTCATTTGTTTTCTCTTACTTTCTCTCTTTTATTTTCCCAACAACATTTTCCCCTCTTTCTTTTGCATATATATATCATCATCATCATCATCATCATCATCATCATCATCATTTAACATCCATTGTCCATGCTGGCATGGGTCGGACGGTTTGACTGGGCTGGCACACTGGAATACTGCACCAGACTCCAGTCTGATTTAGCATGGTTTTCTATGGCTGGATGCCCTTCCTAATGCCAACCACTCCAAGAGTGTAATGGGTGCTTTGACATGCCACCGGCACGGGTGCCATTTGTGTGCCACCAGGGTGAGTTTATGTGCCACCGGCACAGGTGCCAATTTGCATGACACCAGTATCTGCCATGACTGCAATTATGTTTTAACTTTATAGAGATCTTTGCCCAACTAATTACTTCTAAACGTTTGATTTTGATTTCTTTGTAAACTCTGTTTGTATTTTGATTTCAGTTTCCACTTCAATGGTGCCAACATTCACCATCCTCATTTAACAACCACTTTTCCATGCTTTTATGGACCAGACAGAATTTGTTAAGGTAGTTTTCTGCAAGCAGATGCCCTTCCTGTTGCCAACCCTCACCTGTTTCTAAACAAGGAACAACCTCACTTGTATGATGGTGATACTCATTTACAACCATCATATCATATTTAGACATGGGGACACACAAACGTATATACACACATATATATATCAAGGGCTTCTTTCAGTTGCCATCTATGAAATCCACTCACAAGGTTTTGTGTCCATTTAAGGCTATAGTAGAGAACACTTGTCCAAGGTGCTGTACAGCAGAACTGAACCCAAGACCACATGGTTGGAAGCAAGCTTCTCAACCACACAACCATGTCTACTCTTAATAATAGTCAGCTGAAAATTTATTTCAAATTTTAGCAGCCAATTCTTTGACTTCTTTCCTCACTTCATTTACTCTTTGATGTTTCTATTCCTCACCATAAATAGCCAACTCATACAAAGCAGATTCTACAAACACAGTGGTAGAATTGATCTTATTCTTGGCATTATTTCTTGGATAATGCCACACTTCTGATTTTGCCACAGAAGTTAATCTTCCTGCATGAAGCAGATATCTGTTGGAAGTGTTTGGAAGATATTAGATATGAAATGGAAAAACATTTTGAACTATTAACAGAGTTCGGTGAGGGTTATTCATGCTATAAATATATATATTTATATATATTTACATATATATATATATATATATATATATATATATATATATATATATATATATATATATCTATATCTATATCTATATATATACATACATATATATATATATATATATATATATATATATATATACATACATACATACATATATATATATATATATATATATATATATATATATATATATATATATATATATATATATATATATATATATATATATATACACATACATATATATATATATATACATACAAGTACAGAGAGAGAAAGAGAGAGATGCACATACACATGTCCATGTGTTCACATGTATATGTATATAATAAATATTAAGCGCATTTATTATATTGCCAGTGCCACATTAAAAGTCTTCATGCTGGTGGCATGTTAAAAGCACCCAATACACACTGTAAAGTGGTTGATGTTAGGAAGGGCACCCAGCCATGGAAACCAAACCAAATCAGACTGGAACCTGGTGCGGCTTGCCAGCTCTAGTCAAACTGTCCAACCCATATCAGCATGTAAAACAGACGTCAAAGGAACATGATTATGATCATGACGATATATATATATATATATATATATATATATCTCAATTTCCATCCATGAAATCTACTCACAAGGCTTTGCCCAAGATGCCACACAATGGAACTGAGCCCTGAACCAAGTGGTTGGTAAGCAAGCTTCTTACCACAATATATGTGAGTATGTGTATATATATATTTATATATATATATATATATATATATATATATATATATATATATATATATATATATATATATATATATATATATGGGTGTGTATATGTACATACACACACACACGAAATTATGAAATGCAATTTTTCTGAGTACAGACTGTTTCATGCATTTTCAAAAATTGCGCAATGCACTCATTGGGCCTTTCTGGGGCTCATAAAGAAAAAAAAAATCTTTAGTCCTTTGTACAAGGAAGTGGTGACCCCCTGCTCTCCATAGTAATTATTAGATGATGCAGGAAACAGTTTGAATCCAATTAGAATTGTAATTTAACAGATGATTATATTACATAATTAAACTCAATCAATCTGCTTTAGGGTGTTCTCGTTCTTTGTAGATATATCATGCTCATAACTGTTATCACATATACGCATATACATATATGTGTGTCTGTATACGCATACATAGGTATATGCATATATATACATATGCATGTGTGTGTATGTATGTATATATATATATATATATATATATATATACATACATGCATACATATTTATACATACATACATACACACATACATGTATATAGACATACATATTTATATACATACATACACACACAGACATATATATATAGGTGTGTGTGTGTGTACACCATCAATGAAGAGATGCTAACAGACAGGGCAAAAGACACACACAAACAAACAAAGGAATCTAGTTTTTATTCTCATTAATCTCTGCAGACATCATCATCATCATCATCAGTTGTACTACCACCAACACCTCATCACCATCCCCTTGATAACAATCGCTCCCACTCCACCACCACCACCACCACACTCTTTCCAAAACATCTCCACTATCACAAACAGCAACCACACCTTGGGTACTTCTACAAGATCGCTTGACTCGCTAAAAACAGCAGCCTAAAACCTCCCTCAAATCATGCTCTGCCTTCATAAGAATAGGATAATGCAGTCTCCCTGGATACATTGTACTTAAAAACTGACTGGAAGGTCATGGTTGGGATTCCTGTGATTATATGGCTGCTCAATCAGGATTGGCCCGGGGTTAAATAGTTACAGCTATAACTGCTACCTCTGCTATCAGTACCAACATCATAACTACCAACCTTGCCACCATCACCACCACTACTACTACTACTACTACTACTACCACTACCACAACCACCACCACCACCACTACTACTACTACCACCACTACCACAACCACCACCACCACCACTACCACCACCACTACCTCTACTACTACTACTACTAGTACTACCACCACCACCACCACCACTACTACTACTACTACTACTTCTACTACTACTACTACCACTACTACCACTACCAACAACAACATCACCACAATTCTGCTAGTGTCAACACTGTAGTAACAAATTGTACCACCACCACCACCACCATAAAAACTACCACTTCTGCTACTACTACTATTTCCAACACAACTACCACTCCCACTACTATCCCTACTACCACCTATACTGCTACTATCCCCACCACCATTCGCCACCAAAAAAACACCCTGCCCTCTTCTTTGCTAATGTTTCAAACCTTAGCACATCAGATAAACAATTTCCTTATCTACCACAGACACACACTCACACCTCCTCCCCCCTCGTTTCCCAACATCTCATCTCTTTTTCAAACTCTTCTTCCTCGCTTTCTAGCTTGTCCTCTTCCTCATATCTCATCTCTCACGTTCTCCCTTCCTCCATCTGCCTAACTATCTTTCTACATGTCTATCTATTTACTCCCTCCCCACTCTCTCTGTATATATATATGTGTGTGTCTGTATGTATATATATATATATATATATATATATATATATCAGGTAGAGAGAGAATGCCTAGTGTTATCTATATACCTATACACACATACACACACACACACACACACACATACACACACACATGCATACATATATTACCTATCTAACTGTCTGTCTTTTACCTACGTATCTATCTATTTACCTATACATCTATCTATCTATTGATCTATCTAACTGCCAAATTATCCATCCATCCATCCATCCATCCATCCATCCATCCATCTATCTATTTGTCTGTCTGTCTGCCAGTCTGTCTATCTATCTATCTATCTATCTATCTATCTATCTATCTATCTATCTATCTATCTATCTATCTATCTATCTCTTCTCACGGACGTGCTGTCACATCAGTTGCGAAGGTAAACGTTTATTTGACCTTTTATTGTCCACATTTTGTTGGAATTTTTTAATAATTTTGTTGCGAAGCACCTAGGCTTCATTTGTGTGTATTTTCAAGGGCAGGAATTGGCCCCCCCAGGGGCAGTTTCGGCCCTAGCAAAATACAAAAATTTCCTTCTTGACATTTGAAAAATGTCGAGAAACATAATTTTGGAACGCTTGTCTTGTTCTTTTGACAAGCATTTCCCGAGGCTTCAGATGCCAGAAGAGAAAAAAGAACAGAGTAGCGCATGCTCACACAGTGACAGGAACGCAGTTGCTGTAAACGTCACAAAGACGGCGATTACAGCTACTAATAGCCCTCTCACCACCACCACCACCAACACCAACAACAAAAACAAAACTGTAACCAAGGTTACAAAACCATGCGTAAAAACCGTCACAAATGTCTCTGACGTAAGCACCATTGCTGCTGACGCCATCATCACCACCACCAACGACAACAACAACAACAACAACAATGACGACAACAACAACAACAACAGCAACAACAAGGATGTAAAGTTATCAGCCGTCAGCAATGACACCATCACCTGTTCAACAAACTCTGCTGCCACTACCACCACCTTTGAACCAGGCAGTACATACACCAACATAAACAAAAATATTCAGAAGAACATGTCCGCCAGCACAACAAAATCAAATTTCGCAAATGCTCTAAAGGAAAAAAGAACAATAGTGACATTCACACAAAAACAAATAAAAGACACAAAATCCCTTCTTACGAAAGAAGGAGATGATGTCAGAATAGACATACCAAAAGATATTATAGAAATGAAAAACAAAAAGTGCAACATTTATAAACTGGTAAACACAAAAACCAGACGTGTAGAAAATGTTAGCACAGATAAAATTGAAGTTTGTCTTTGAAAAATTTGGCCTTATCAAAATCATGTCACCTGGGGAAGAAAATTTGGAACAGTGCAGGTGAGATTTCTGGATGAAAATTTAGCTAAACAATTTTCGACACTCTCTCTCTGCACAGATGACTTGGTGATGATATCGAGTTATCTAGGACAGAGAGTGACCAAAGTTATAATAAAAAATGTGCCATCGGAGGTGGACACCCAATGGCTGATATCGGCCGTATGCCTGGAAATGGAGGAGGCAAATATTTTGGAGATTACGGTCGGAGAGGAAAAGAACTGGGGAGGGAAAAATCTGGAAATCCTTCTCCACATCACGGAGGAGGCTTCACAGAAAATTCCTCCAAACATTAGATTGGCAGAGGACCACAAGCTGTATGTGGTGGTAGAGGGCAGGCGACCTCGCTGTTACCTATGCAACAGCGAAGCACATCTGAAAAAGGACTGCCCTCTGGCCGCTAAACAAAAACAACAACAACAACAACAACAACAACAGAAGCAACTACCAAATACCCCCAACAGAAAAACCTTACTACCAACACCACCAGCAACACAAAAAACAACAACAGAAATATCAGCAATAACCACAACAGAAAAGACAACAGAAACTGCAAAAACAGAAGAAAAAAAAAAAGAAAATTCCAAGACTGCCTCTCCCTCCCCCATATCACATACACCACACACAAATAACAAGCAGCCAACATCAATAAAAACAGCAACACAAACACTCACAGAAACACACACAGACGCACAAAATTTGCCGTTACCTCTTTCTGACTCCTCAGATCTCCCATCATCCGATGAAGAGAGTGGGGAGGAGTGGAAAATAGCTACGAAAGGAAAGAGGAAGCGCAGTAAGAAGAAAACAAAACAAAATACAAACACAAACAAAGCAGGGAGATTCACATCTCCCGAAAATACTACTAATACCAATAGTAATATAAAAAAAACAATGCTAACAGCAATAGACAGTACAAACACAGAGTTGATGAATTTCATCAACTCTAAAACAAACATCACAAATAACGATATCAAAACCAACAACCACCCACGTACAACACCGCCAAAACACATTAAAATTATTCATGTAACACCAGCATTACACAACACAATAAAATCCCTCTACCCCAACTCGGTAGGGGGATTCCAGAAATATTTGTGCAAGAAATTGTACAATAGCCTCCTTGGTGAAAAATCCAAGGAGGAAACAAAACTTTCTAACGGTAAGTAACACTCTGTTCTTTTGTTTTGTGCTTTAAAGCACACGTATAAATAGAATCATGGTGAAGATTGGTTGTGTGAATGTGCGTGGCTTGGGGTCGCCTTGGAAACAAGGGTACCTCTTAAATGACATCAAGTCACACAATTTGGATATCATAGCCATTAGTGAGACCAGACTTCATGAGCCGCGGGCCCTAAAGTCCATGTTTGGCGGACAGTTTAACATTTATTTTTCTCCCTGTCTGCCGAGGATGGGCGGTAGTGGCACAGCGGTTCTTTTTCGCAAGAGTCTGGATCTCCAAGTAAAGACGATATTTACGGACCCGGAGGGTAGACTGGTTGTCCTAGATGTGGACGGCAGTGATGGAGGCGCTTTTCGGTTGCTGGCAGTTTATGTGCCTCCTTTAACAGGTCGGTCGGACTTCTTTCGACGTCTAGAAGTATTCCTGGGAACGTCTCGTCCCTTACTTTTAGTGGGGGATTGGAATGCTACCTTGGACATGCATCTACACGACGTGGGGAGTGACAAAACTAGAAGGGGATGCAAAGGCCTCATAGACCTGCTCAGACGCTTCCAGTTGTCTGACAGGTACCGACTCGACCACCCAAATGTGCCAACGTGGACTTGGAGCAACCGCATGGGGTCGTCGAGGTCGTATCTAGATAGGATAGTGTGCAGGACAAGAGATAGAGATAGTTTAGGATGTCCACAGTTCCACATAGTCAGCTACACGGATCACAAACTTGTGACGTGTACGCTAGACTTAGATAAGGCACATAGGCAGGGTCCCGGTTACTGGAAACTAAACGCGTCTTTCCCGTCGAGACAGGTTTTCAGAGACCGGATTAGCACGTTAGTAAAGAGGGCTTTGACGGGAGCCATCGTCAACAACAAATGGTGGTTTGCCCTCAAGAGAGCAGTAAGGGCGGAAGCAATAAGGTATAGCAGGGCACTAGCTGTAGAGAGGAACAGAGTAGAGGGGGAGCTAGTGATAAAGTTAGAAGAGGCATTGCGAAATGGCATCGCATCCGACGTTTTAGCGGCGAGGTTGGCCCTCGACCAACACTTCAATGCTAAACACGAAGGGTGTGCTGTCAGGGCAAGGATGCGTGCTCTGAGGAATGAAGATGTTGGAGCCGCACGAGAGGCCCGGGTGGCGGAGGCGCAGCGGGGTAACAGAGCCACCATCCGGTCTCTGGTAGACGAACAGGGGCGCGAATTGCTAGAGCCGAGCAAGATGTGCGAGGCGTTTCAGCGGCATTTTGCCCGACTGTTCGGGAGGAGTGGCGAGCGAGAAGGCAGGGTGAACTTTAGTGCCTACCTGCACAGCTTGCCACGACTCTCGGCAAGAGAGGCGGAGTGGTCATCACGGCGGAGGAGGTGAGGGACGCGATGGCGGGTTGCTTAACAGACAAATCTCCGGGTTTGGATGGTCTGCCCTCCGAGCTTTACAACTGTATGCCAGACTTGTTTGGAGAAGTCTTGGCGGCCGTGTACTGCAACTGGCAGCAGAACGGGAGCATTCCCGGTTTTGTGAGCCGAGGAGCGGTAACGCTGCTGAAGAAAGATCCAAACAAGGGGGACGCCATAGATAACTTTAGGCCCATCACTCTGCTCAATGCAGACATGAAAATTTTGGCCAAGGTGTTAGCCAAGCGGTTGGCGCTTGTCATCGAGAAACTGGTCCGCACGGAGCAGACGTGCTCCGTGCCGGGCCGGAGCATCCATGACAACCTCCATCTGATGCGCTACATCATAGAGAAGGTAGTTAAGGAACCTGGCATGGGTGGGGCCCTGATCAATTTGGATCAATCCAAAGCTTTCGATAGGGTAGACCATCGATACTTGGAGGCCGTCCTCGAAGCGGCCGGCTTCGGTCCCGTTTTCCGCGGCTGGATGGCTGCCTTGTACACAGGCATCCGTTCGGTTGTTCACGTCAATGGACGTCTATCGGGACCCTTCGACATTGCACGTTCGGTTCGTCAGGGATGCCCCCTGTCGCTGCTCCTGTACGTATTGACTCTCGAGCCACTACTGCGGAAGCTGGCGACGCTGAGGGGCATCCCACGAGAACTGGGGTACGGGACGAACGTGTCGGCACACACGGACGACGTCACCATCATAGCGTCTAGCCACGAGCACATCGAGCTTGTCGGCGAGACGCTGAAAGACTACGAAGCGGTGACGGGAGCGAAAATCAACCGGGATAAGTCGTGGGTTTGCTGCTCGGCACCTGGAGAAGCAAGCCCATACCGTCCGGCAGCGCCTCAGTCGTGTGACGCTGGACGGACGGTCCGGTCAAGTTGCTCGGAGTCTGGTTCGGTCCGGACCTGCAAACGGAGAAGAACTGGGACGAGATAACGAGTAGGGTGGCCACTCTCTGCCGGCAATGGTCCGAGAGGAAGCTGTCCCTAAAAGGTCGGGTGGAGGTGGCGAACGTGTACATCGCGTCCGTCATCGAATACCGCCTGACCGTCGTGCCTTGTCCCGATCGCGCCATCACCGAAATGGAGCGCATCCTCTTCCGCTTTTTGTGGAAAGGAAGCGTTCCGATGGTGAGGCGATCCGTTTGTTGCCAACACCCGCTGAAAGGAGGGCTGGGCATGTCGTGGTTGATGATGCGCAGACATGCGCTGAGACTGCGACACCTCCGGCTCTACGTAGACGACGGTGAGCAGGTGTGGTCGCCGTTTGTGCGACGCGCTTTCCCGCAGCTCGTCTCCATGACCGAGCTGCAGTCATGGTTCAAAAAGAGGCCGAGGAATGGCGAATGGCACCGTGAGTGTCGTGTTGCTCTGCAACAACTTTGCCGTCCCGGGTCGACCTTGAGCGGCTGCATCACAACGAAGTCATTCTATAGGGGATTAGTGGAGGGCAGGTACGACGACGATCTCGGGGCGAACCTGGTCGTCGACGAGGAATACCTGACCCGCCTGTTCAGGACGACTTTCGGGCCCGGGACCTATGAACAACTTCCAGAGATCCCTGGCCTGGCAGTGTTACCGAGAGGCGCTACCCGTTCGGGATAAGCTCTATAGACACGGCTCGCGAAATGCGGGGCCGACCTGCCCAAGATGCAGTCAGAGCGATGAAACCGTTCTGCACGCACTCGTGCAGTGTCCAACCATTTCGGAGCTGTGGGCTTATGTCGAACGACTGCTGTCACGTGTGGGACGAGTCGGTTTATCAACCGAGTCTATCGTCAATATCGTCACGCCTCCTTCCTTTAAACGGGAAGGAAGAGCTGTATTTATCGTACTTGTGGCTATCGCGAAAGAATGCATCTGGTGGACGCGTCTGAAAGGATTAGAAACAAATACTTTCCTCTCTGGTCAATCTCTCATCAACTTTTTCAAGTATCACTTGAAAAGGAAGGTGAGAGTAGAGAGGCAAGTGTTGTCTCGCAAATGTTTCGAAAAAAGATGGATACATGTAGCAAGAATGGCACGTATAAATGACGAAGCCACCTTGACCATGATTCTATAAAACGTTTTAAAATTTTGTAAACAGAGAGTTACTTACGTTTCTTGCATAAATAAAAGGAATTTTATTTAACAAACTGTGACGCTAAGGACCGAGGTTTCCGTGGTCTTTTCGTAGGTTTTTCTTTCAACGGATAACCTCCCCATTTATTGGGAATTTTCTGTATTATTTCATATTTTTTGTAAATACCCCAAACGTTTTGCGATGTTCTTTTTCCATCGTTGTCCCCACTTTTGTTTTTTTTCTGCTTTGTTTTCGACCCCCTCGAAAAGAAAAACTCTACATTTGTATTTTGTCTCCTCTGTGTTGATCCCTGTGTGGCTAATAAAGAAACCTATCTATCTATCTATTTGTCCATCCGTCTATGTCTGTTTCTTTGTCCATCTATCTATCTGTCTGTCTGTCTATGTATCCATCCATACATCCATCCATGTGGGTGTCTGTCTGGTTGTGTGCCTGTCTCTACCTTCTACAGTTTTTTACTCTCTCCACCCAATACAAGCATATTCTTGTGTACATTCACACCCATTGTTTAAGCATGTGCTATATATATGTATGTATGTATGTATGTATGCACACACACACACACACACATATATATATGAAGAGAGAGAGAGAGGGAAAGACATACACATGCTTACATATGCATATGTATGTGGTTATATATGCATATGTACATATGTGTGTGTGTGTGTGTGTGTGTATGTATATATATATATATATATATATATATATATATATATATATATATATATATACACACATACATACATATATATATATACACACACACACACAAGCATAGTGTATGTATGTGTATATACAGAGGATGAATCTCTCCTGACTTTGGCATCCATTCATGTCAATATTAATTTATTTTGAAAATTGTAGAATTGCATTCATCCACAATTTACTCCATGGCACTATTCTTCACCATAGACCCAAAATCTAACAGAACCACAATCTTCAAAATCACTTGCAGTCTTCCTTCCAACCCTTTTTATTTCAACAGCTGATCTATAGGTAGATTAAACTCAGCATAGCCTTAGAGGATTAGTCCACATATTGAGGGGTTTTCACTTCATGTCGTTAACGACATTTCCTTCTAAGAAGTGTTGAATGGTCTTTGGAAACTTTGAAAGCTTGGTGATGATTTTTCTAGGTGTGGCTGTGTGGTAAGAAGTTTGTTTGCCAACCACATGGTTCTAGGTTCAGTCCAACTGTGTGGTACTTTGGGCAAGTGTGTTGGGCAGACCAAAACTTTATTGGTGTATTTGTTAGGCAAAAACTGAAAGAAACCCCTCATGTGTGTGTGTGTGTGTCTTTGTATGTTCTTGTAACTTAGCAGTTCAGCAAAAGGGACTAATAAAATAAGTATCAGACTTTAGAAAAAAAGAAGTGCTGGGGTTGATTTGTTCAACTAAAGACCCTTCAAGGTGGTGCCCCAGCATGGCCACAGTCCAGTGACTGAAACAAATGAAAGATGAAAGCATCTGATTTCAGAAAAGCCTAGTTCCATCAACATTACAAGGGGATGCTGAAAAGTTCCCAGTTTTTGGGTAAAAGAAAATACAGGAGGATCAATTAATTATGATTTTATTCAACATATTCCCTTCTCAGATTCACACACGTATTTGCAGCGGTCCTTCAGTTTTTCTAAGCCCTGTAATAGAACTCAGGAGGTTAGGTCTGCAGCCAGGCCTTTCGCAACACCCTTAAAGCCAGGAACTTTTCAGTACCCTCTTGTATGTGTTATTGTGCATTATTCATTGTTTAACATCTGCCTTTCATGCTAGCATGGGGTGGATGATTTGACTGAGGACTGGTGAACCAGATGGCTACACCAGGCTCCAATCTGATTTGGCAGAGTTTCTACAGCTGGATGCCCTTCCTAATGCCAACCACTCCGAGAGTGTAGTGGGTGCTTTTACGTGCCACCGGCACGAAGGCCAGTCAGGTGGTACTGGCAACGGCCACGCTCAAAATGGTGTATTTTACGTGCCACCTGCACAGGAGCCAGTCCAGCAGCACTGGCAACGATCTCGCTTGAATGTTTTTTCTTGCTCGGTTAAATAAAATAATTATATATGTCAGTCAGTTGATTAAAACCAGTAAAAATAAACCTGTAAACACTTGACATGTAAATCTGAAACTTGTAACGGCTCAACTGCCAGATAAATTATGTATTCGCTCTAACCATATTAACATTACAAATATTTAACGTTTACTAAAAGTTGGTCAGGTCGAAATTCATTGAAATACATTGACAGCCTTTGGAAATTTCATATTTTTATATGTTTAAATGTCGGTTAATGAATTATTTTCGCAAGCTCAGTAATTATACATACTGAAGACATGACACTCGAACATACACCCATGCACTGAGCATACAAACGTACATACACATACATACACACACACATGCACCCAAGCATACAGAGACACACACATTCACCAAAGCATACAAACACACACACATACACACATACACAGTTACATAAACAAACATACAAACACATATGACCCCCTCCTCCCCAAAAATGCACTCACTCGACCACACATAATAGACACATACAGGCACATACAGGCACATACACACATACACTCACACTTGAGCATATAAACATACACACATACACACACACACAGTTTGTCACAATGACTCCAGTTATACATATTTAAATATATTAATGGTGGAACAATGTTGCAAATAATTCACAATGCAAAAACAAGAATGGCCGACAACAACAACAGCCATCACCGTCACCACCACCACCACCACAAGCAACAACCACCACTACTATAACTAAAACAACATCACCACCACCAACAACAACAACAACAGCCATCACCACTGCCACCACCAGCATCACCACCTCCACCCCAGCTACCAAAAACAACAACCATGACAACGACCATCAGCAACAACAACAACCACTGCCACCACCATCCCCACCATCCTCACAAGCAACAACATCACCACCACCACCACCATCACTATTATAACTAAAACATCACCACCACCATGATCACCTCCACCACCAACACCACCACCACCGCCAACAACAACACAACTTCCAGCAGCAACAACTGCTAATTTTATTTAACGATTTATTCATTAAAGATGCTGTGAAGATAGAATTGTGAGTTGGTCATTAATTTTAACTTTGTGACTTTGGGGTGAACTTTCCCACGATTAGCGTTGTTGGGGTCTGGGAAACATTAGGGAAATTATTCATCATTCCAAAATACCTCAGCATATCCCGTCTCACTGCCCCCACCCCCACCTTAACGGATGCTAATGTTGTTGTTATTGTTGTTGTTTAATACCAGGCAAGCGCTGATCGAGCAGACTTATGATCAAGGATATTCCAGCTATGACCAACCTGTTTTTGTATTCTTTTAGAGATAGGTGCAGGTAAGGCTGTGTGGTAAGTAGCTTACTTCCCAACCACATGGTTCTGGGTTCACTCCCACTGTGTGTCACCTTGAGCAAGTGTCATCTACTATAGCCTCAGACCAACCAAAGCCTTGAGCATGGATTTGGTTGATGGAAGAAGTTTGTTGTATGTTGTATATATTACACTCTCGGAGGAGTTGGTGTTAGGAAGGGCATCCAGCTGTAGAAACTCTGCCAGATCAGATTGGAGTCTGGTGCAGCCATCTGGTTCACCAATCTCCAGTCAAACCATCCAACCCATGCCAGCATGGAAAACGGCCGTTAAACAATGATGATGATGATGATAATATGTGTGTGTGTCTTTGTGACTGTGTTTGTCATTCACCACTGCTTGACAACTGGTGTTGGTTTGTTTACATTCCTGTAACTTA
Source organism: Octopus bimaculoides (assembly GCF_046866305.1). Classification (NCBI taxonomy): domain Eukaryota; kingdom Metazoa; phylum Mollusca; class Cephalopoda; order Octopoda; family Octopodidae; genus Octopus; species Octopus bimaculoides. Next base: position 26,108,610 of record NC_142937.1, read on the forward strand.
GGTGACTGGTAAATTTCACCACAGTAAATTCCACCACGGTAAATTCCACCATGGTATATTCCACCATGGTAAATTTCACCATAGGTAAAATTATTATTACTATTATTATTATATGGGTTACAATATTATGGAAATAAAAAAGAATGCATAAAAAATAATATCAATAATATGAATGAACACAAAAAAAAAAAATATGAGGGGGGAAAAATAATTAAGGAACAACCACACAAATAAACACAAGGTGAAAACAGCTGAATGAGGAAGAAGTATCAAAAAGAGACTCATTGAAATTTATAAAACAAAGCAAATACTCAATGAGAGATAAAAATATTATACAATATTTACAAAACAGAAACAACTACATTCAACGTGGAGACTCAACAGCAACAACAAAAAGAAGACTCATCAAATTATTGGTGTGTGACTGAAGAAGTTCAGGAATATCAAAATGAAAACCCTCTGCAATTTTTGAAGAAGTATTGCCCACAATTTTTTTTTAAAATAAATTAAAACTTTCTTATCCTAACTCTGCTTCATAATGTACTCGCTGTTATTTTTTTATCCTATTGTTACAATAAAATGTGTGCTTAAATTTTGAAATTTTGTGGTGAGTCTTTTCATAAATTCTTGCTCAATGGGAGTATATTAAAGTGATCCCATCTCAGTTCAAGTAGATTATAAAGATTATTTTCTATCTCACCTTCAGACCCTCTCTCTCTCTCTTCTTAAGACTTGAGAGACAGACAGATTAAATAACATAGGTATTGACCCACAGTCTAGAGAAACTGACCACGGTCATTATTAGTGGGAGCAACTTATGTTGGAAGTCTGTCCATGAGTGGAATTTACCATGGTGGAATATACCGTGGTGGAATTTACTTATGGTTAAATTTACCATGGTGGAATTTACTTATGGTTAAATTTACCTGGTGGAATTTACCTAGAACCGTAACTTAGTGGTTCAGCAAAAGATACTGATAGAATAAGTGTCTTTCATAAATCTCAAGTGAGACTTAAAAATGGAATGACTCCTGAGTGTATGGCTTGGCAATCAGACAGGATGTAATGTTCTGCTAAATACAATGGTTGTTCAAGTGAGAAGGTGTTTTACATTCTGTTGTTAATAAATGCTAGTTTCAAAGGTGTGAGAGGTGTAATAATTTGCATATTAAAATCACTGATGAAAAGTTACTCCATTGACTGCCTGAATATTGCTTTTTATTTTTTCATAGATTTAAAGAGAATCTTAAAAATGGAATGACTCCTGAGTGTGTGGCTTGACAATTAGACAAGATGTAATGTTCCAATAAACACAAAGCTCATTCAAGAGAAAATTAATCATATAGGCAAAGACATGGTAAGAAATTTGTTTCCCAACCACATGACTCTGGGTTCAGTCCCACTGTATGTATCTATGTGTGCATGTCTCTGTGCCTGTGTTTGTCCCCCACCACTGCTTGATAACCAGTGATGGTTTGTTTATGCTCCCTTAGTGATTTGACTAAAGAGACATACAGAATAAGTATCATGCTTAAGAAAAAAAGTTAAATGTTGGGGTCGATTTGTTTGACTAAAATTCTCCAAGCTAGTGCCCCAGCATGGCCGCAGTCTAATGACTGAAACAAGTAAAAGATAAAAGATCTCTAAATACACAGAGTGTTTAGGCTAAATTTGATAATTTTTTTTTTATGTCTCTTTTGTTCAGGAACAGTTTGATGAATTGGTAACCAGTCAACCGTGTTGGAGAGCATTATGATTAAAGTTGCAGTTCAGAAAAACATACCTGAGATGACTAGAAGCCATCTGAATATTGGGAAAGATTTACCTGTATCATGACAATTTGTGATGAGTATCAAAATGCTGACATCATGACTGATGCTCAATGCTCTGTGAACACTGTAAAAGCTGTAAGGTATGATAGGGACAACTGCAATAGATGCCGCGATGTTGTGGCTTGTAGGAATGGACACAACAGGCATTCTGACTGCATCTGAACATCAGAGTTTATCCCCACAACTTTGAACAGGGCCTTAAGCTCAATTCAGACAGCTGTGTTTAGCTGCTGGAGACTCTGATCAATCCCTGGTTGGAGAGGGTTGCTGCTGGAAGATCATATGTGTGGCAGCAGGATTTGACTCCTTGCCATCCCACCGGAAAGACTCAGAAGTGGTTGTCAGAGAATGTTGTCGACTTCACTGGCCTCAGTTTCTGACCTCTTGATAGGTGAGCAGGCCAACATTGCCCTTGACCAGAAGGTTAGTCCGTCACAGGGTGGCACCCACTTACAGCTGAGTGGACTGGAGCAATGTGAAATGAAGTGTTTTGCTCAAGAACACAATGTGCCTCTTGGTCCAGAAATTGAACTCATCATCTAGCAATCATGCATGCAACACCCTAACCATTAGGCTACTTGGACTATGGTCATGCTGGAGTACTGACTTGAAGGATTTAGTTGAACAAATCAACCCAGGACTTAGATTTTTTTTTAAAGTTTAGTGCTGGTCTCCTTTGCTAAACCACTAAGTTACAGGGATGTAGACAAACCAACACCATATGTCTTTAGATAGACTCATTGAGGGTCTATTGCCCTTGATATTTAAATGAATACTTGTGCAGGTAATGTCTTGTGTTGCCCAGGTATAACTTTGGTATATAAGTCTGTTATTGACTTGGATTTTGGCTCTATATACTACTCCTTTGGTCAAGCAATATCCATTATGTGGGCAATTGCTGGAGTCTATGGAAATACATTTAGGTTATCATTCATTTTCATTGGATTCAGAAAGTCTTTTCACAATGTGGTTTACCAATGAGATAAACTACTCATAACAAGAGTAGCTAACCTGCATTGTCTTTATATTTATACTGAATGTAAACATTGAAGTGCAGAATTGAAATGGAGTCACTTGTCACATCAATATGGTAGTGTTTGATCAAAACCAGATTAACTTAATATTTTCAACCAATCAAATCACTTGCTACCATTCACTCCTGAAATAATGTGATTGAAGTGAAAATAATGTAGAAGACAGGATACAAAGTCAGAAAGAGAATTAATCTAGACTAATAACAATGCTGTCAACTGTAACGAGAAAATTAAGACACACACAAAAGCAAAAACAAATAAATCTGTGCCAAATGTTTAAAGATAAAAAACATGGGAATGTATGTATACTTATTGGAATGATAAATGTGTGTGTGTGTGCATATGTGTGTGTGTGATGTCTGTGCATGTGTTTGTGATGTATGTGTGTGCGTGCATATCTGTATGTGTGATGTGTGTGTGTGTATGATGCATGTGTGCGTGCGTTTGTGCATGTGTGATGTGTGTGTGTGATGTGCATGCATATGTACGTATGTGTGTGTGTGTGTGTGTGTTTATCAAAAAACTCTGATTTCATATTTTATTTATTTCAATGAGAAAAAAATGACAATAACACATGCTTCTTTTTCTCGTAATTGTATCTAAAGTGTGTAAAAAGACCTTCACATCACAATAAGGAAATGGCTTCTAGTTTGCAATTATTTCACTCAGTTACTTTTATGGTTTTCAACGCTTCTGCACAATGCAGGATGACCTACATCTCTCTCTCTCTCTCTCTCTCTCTCCCTCTCTCTCTCTCTCTCTCTCCCTCTCTCTCTCTCTCTCACTTTCTCTCTCTCTCACTTTCTCTCTCTCCCTCTCTCTCTCTCTCTCTCTCTCTCTCACACACACACACTTTCTCTCTCTCTCTCTCTCACTTTCTCTCTCTCTCTCTCACGAAGGTTTATAAGTTCAGCTCAATCTATTCATGCACAGTTCAATTTTTAAAAAAATTATTTATGAATACAAACAAGCACATACACACACATACACTCATGCACACACACATGCATGCATGCACGCACACACACTCACACACTCATACACACACATGCATGCACACACACACACAAATGCACAACATCCGGTCAACAAAAAAGTTTTGGACGTGAACAATGTTAGAAAACCTTTTATCAAAAGTTGTAACTGCATAGGAATTAGCAGGTAGAAAATAAAAGATCTTTTTTTAACCACAAAATTGGAAAAAAATACTTGGAAATGAACAAAAGGGATCATGTTCCTCCTTCACAACCTCCCCCATCTCACCCACACATGCTTTCAATACCACATAAAAAAAAGCACCTGTGTTGCAAGCACATAAAAGGCGCACATGCTGGTGTCACATAAAAAGTACCCATGCAGGTGCCTCATAAAAGTACCTGTGCCAGCACCACACAAAATGTGCCACTGTGCCGACACCACATAAAAGCACCCAGTACTCTTTGTAAAGGGGTTGATGTTAAGAAGGACATCCAGTGGTGGAAACCATGCCAAAACAGATGACCTGGTACCGGGTGCAGCTCTCTGGCTTGTCAGCTCCTGTTAAACCATCCAACCCATGCCAGCATGTTGTACAGATGTTAGCTGATGATATATTCTGCCAGAGATATGATAACAGAAACAATGTAAATATTTTGCGTTCCATTATTGATGTGAATATGTTAAAGCATTGGTTTTTATCCCTTATGTTTGAAGTCTATGTGGTCATCTGACGAGAACAGGTGCTTTTAAATGATGTAATGTTTTCATTAATCAATTAAAGGAATCGCTTGAAGCGGCCGTAACGAATTGACACCTGTACATCTTCGTCACTCATTTATATCTTATTCACTTACCTTGGAATCTGCACTTTGGAAATACTATAAAAGATATGTTTTATATAAAGTACATGTCTGAATTACCAAGAGTGGATCTCTTCACTCAGCTGGGTTGCATTGTCTGCACACGCAGCAGGAATATCAGGTGCAAACACTCCTGTACAGGGTTTTGATATTCAATATTCAATTAATATACAATCGATACAAGGGCAAACAATTCACAAGAAAAATAATTCCTGAAAATTTATTTTACTAAGATATCATTAATTTTGTTATTATCTGGAATGGCTATTCTAAAAAATGATAACAGAATCAATAATATAGGTGATTGCAGGCCCAAGGAAAGCATTAAATAGCTGAAAGATTAAAATTAATCAAAGGACATACTAAGTATGTCTACCTGCTAGAAATAACAGCCAAAACTCTTATTTAAATCGCCAAAATACACTGATGATAGCTACAGAAATCAACCGAAAGCAGATCAGGTTAATAAAATCTCCTAACGTACATTTAAGTATTTGGACTCACATGGACCAGTTTCTGCACTAAAAATATATATTTATATGCATGTGTGTGTGTGTGGGTGTATACATGTGTATATATACATACACGCACACATACACATATATACATAATATGTGTATGTATATACTCCCACGCATATACATGAGGAAATCAATATACTTCTCCATGCACATCAAGAGATTTCTACTCAAACGTTGCCCACAGCATCCATTCTAAATCCATTCTACAATGGTTCCAATCTGATTCCCATTCAGAACCACCTAATGGTGAAGAAGTTTAGTGCCATGACGTCATTTTAGAAGAAGTTTCCTTTGAAGTCTGTTTGCTCTTCGATGCCTGTCTCTTGGCAATAACTGAATTATTGAGCAAGTGGTGATGATGATGGCAATGGTGGTGATGGTAATGATAATGTTGGTGGCGACGACGACGATGATGGTGGTGGTGGTGGTGGGGATATATACACACACTAATGCAGTGTATGCTTATTTCGGTGGGAACTTACACATAATTACATGCATACATACATAGATACATGCATGCATGAATACATATGCAAATACGTGAAAGCATACATTCATATGTGTATACACATAGACATTACATAACATTACATGCATACACAAATACATGTGCGTACATAAATACACATACATTCATGCATGCATACACACATACATAAATAGACATACATTCATGCATGCATACACACATACATAAATACATACACACATAGCTAAGTACATATGTGCAGATATACATACATATATATATACATACTTACATACAAAAATACATACACACACATTCATGCATAAATACATACATACAGACAGACTTACCTACATACATATATCTATCCATACATACATACATACACACACATTCATACACATATATGCATAAATATATATATACATACTTACAAACAAATATACATACACACACATTCATACACATTTATGCATAAATACATACAAAGACATACATACATACATACATACATACATGCATACGAGCTTTGTTTCTTTGTTGGAAACCAGCGCCCTCCTCAGTGGAAGATTTATAATAATTAAAAAATAGAAGAGACCACACACACACACACACACACACACACACACACACACACACACAGAGAACCTGTTACTCTTATATCCATTTATATCCAAGCTATAAATTTTCCTTTCTTCCCATTATCGTAGTTGTATTGATCTATGTAATAGCAAATCTGCATAAAAACCTAGAAATTTGGAGTTTCTCCAAGAAAAACAGAACAGACTGATTCACATTCTGCAAATACAATCAGTTATGATACAGAAGACATTCTTTGTAAAACATTCCAGGGATTCTCCCTCTGAGGTTCCAGGTTTGAATTGCAGGCACACACTCACATGTACATATGGAACATAGCCATAAACAATAACGAAGCACATGTATTTGTCTTCTCATGTGACCCACTACATGAGAATAAGTTTATCCACATGCACCCACACATAAACATGATACAAACATATTTATGTATACGGTAACTATTCCAGGTACCCAAAAACTCAAAGAATTGTCTTCAGTTAAACAAAAGAGCCTGGCCAATCTGTTCATGACCAGCTTTGAATTCTAAAATGAAAAATCCCAAAGAAATACATACATACATACATAAAAGCATATGTATATGTACATACACATTCAACTACATATACACACATTCCTACACATATATACATAAATGCATACATTTGTACATACATGCATACACTTGTTTGCATCCTATCTACCTACATACATACATATATTCATACATACACACATACATACATACATACATACAATCATAAATACATACATGCATGCATGCATACATATTGACATACATACATACATGCATACACACACATACATAAGATACACATTTTGTACAAACTTTGAATATTGTTGGTAATGTATCTGCTCTCTCCCTCCTCCCCCTCTCTGTTTCTGTCTTTCTTTGTCACTCCCTCTCCTCACCTCTTTTTTTTTTTTTACCGTTCTTTGAAGGGAGATAAATCTCCTTGGATTTATTTCCCTTGTTCAGTCTATATCAATGATAGCGTTGTCATATGATAATCTTGAGTTCAAATCCCGCCGAGGTCGATTTTGCCTTTCATCCTTTCGGGGTCGATAAATTAAGTACCAGTTGCGTACTGGGGTCGATCTAATCGACTGGCCCTTTCCCCAAAAATTTCGTGTCTTGTGCCTAAAGTAGAAAAGAATATACTTTTGCCAGTGTTAGAAGTATCAGGTAAAAATACACGTGTAATTAATTGTTAAACTTCACTCCTATTATCATTATTATTGATAACTTGTGTGTATATGCGCGCGCGCACACACACACACTAACACTAGTAGAAGACACTAGTGCAAGGTGCTACACAGTGGGACTGAACCTGGAATCATGTGGTTGGGACTGAACCTGGAATCATGTGGGACTGAACCTGGAATCATGAGGCTACTTGCTAGAGAGACAACGGGCCAAGAAACACTGTAAAGCTAAGTGCTTTATAGATGTGAAAGCGAGGGTAATATCTGGAAGGGAATTCAACCTTAAGCATTTAGGTCAACAGGGCTTTTTCTTTAGTCTGAATAAAGCATCAGTATTGTTTTACATATACTAAGTATGGGAAATTTATACATATCAATATTAGCTTAATTAATATGTTAATAATAAGAAGTATGTTAATAATAAAATTGTTAATAATAAAAATGTAATTAGTTTATACAAAAACCCTGAATTAGTGTCAATTTTGAATTCAAAGGCCATAGATAAGGTGTAAAGTTTAAGAATATCATATATATTGGGCTCAGAAAACTATTTTGAATTCCCTTTCCTTAGAAGTGATTGCCCCTTATACTATAACCAGTAAATAAGAGACAATAAAATCAGAGACAGCTAGAATTCTACCTAGAACTAATTACTAGCCTGCTAGCCTTGGCTATGTCAAGTTGGATTTTTATGTATTCTTCTTTCCATTTGGATTTTAAATGTTGCCACAATTATAATATGTCTATTCTACTGTAATTTTCTACATTTTTGTGCAGCTGAAGATTGCTCTACATATTGCATTTAATGTAATGCTCGCATTACTTAAATAAATGGAGTAACATGAAACGTGCGTACTGCAATAATCTTTAAAATCCATGTTGTTTATTTTGATTTTTTAAATATATATATATATATATATATATATATATATATATATATATATATATATATGTGTGTGTGTGTGTGTGTGTGTGTGTGTGTGTGTGTGTGTGTATGTATGTATGTATCGGTCCATGGGATGAGCCGTTTTAACGATGCGTCCTGCCCAAGCTCGTCGAAACGCCGGTGTTAAAACGTGGGTAGCTGATGAAGTAGAATGTTCTCTATGTGGCTTGTGTGTTTTCTCGTTTACGTTTTGTTTGCAATGTCCTGTACCCAGATATGCACCTATACATACAGGTGGATGTCGGTATGCACATACCTGTACGTATATATGCATATACTCATTTACTATTTGTTTATATATATATATATATATATATATATACATATATATATATATGAGTAAAAATAAATACAAAAAAAAGGGTTTTGTATGATCGTGTATAGAGGAAATATTATTTTATTTAAAAGAGTTCCAACTCTGTCTGTTTTTTATGTTTTTTATTTATATTCTTGTAAAATTTATGTGGTATATAGAATATGGAATATATAATATATAATATAAAAAAAGATAGATGGTACAATGAAATGAAGTATTGAATGTCTTAATGAATATATGGAATATGTCTTATTGAATATATGAAATATTGAGTGTTCAATATAAAGGATTAAATATATAAATATATAAAGGCGAATACGTATTTTCTATACCTTGTGGTATTTCATCATGGCCGGTATGACAGACTGTAATAGACTGTAATAGACTGGCTGGTTTTCTGTCTTTTATACCAATTCCTTTGGACAGCAGCAGTATGTGTTTGGCTATTTTTAGAGTTGATGCCAAGTTTATTTTTAGAAATGATGACATTTGATAGATCTTTTGTGTTTTAGTTATAGGGATAAGATTTTAAAACCCCAAGTAGGATAAATTTAATCATTGTTTGTTAAGAGTAGGTTTGAATTTCTTAATAAAGTCCTTTTCTTTGCATTTTCTCTCAATTTCATTCCGGTTGTAAAGTTTATGGAATGGAAATATAATACCACAAGGTATAGAAAATACGTATTCGCCTTTATATATTTATATATTTAATCCTTTATATTGAACACTCAATATTTCATATATTCAATAAGACATATTCCATATATTCAATAAGACGTTCAATACTTCATTTCATTGTACCATCCATCTTTTTTTATATTATATATTATATATTCCATATTCTATATCCCACATAAATTTTACAAGAATATAAATAAAAACATAAAAAACAGACAGAGTTGGAACTCTTTTACTCTGAGTAACTCTTTTACTCTGCCTTTTACTCTGTGTGAGAGTCCCTTTGTCGCCAGCAGAGGTAAGAGCTCTCTAAACTTGGCCCAGGCTATTCTTATTCTAGCAGTTACACTTTCAGCGCACCCACCCCCACTATTAACTTGGTCACCCAGATAGCGGAAGCTATCGACTACCTCTAGTTTTTCTCCCTGGAATGAGATAGAAGTTGTTTCCTGTTTGTTTACAGTGTTTATTGCACCTGAACATCTGCCACATACAAAAACTAACTTCCTAGTTAATCTGCCTTTGATATTGCTGCACCTCTTATGTGTCCATAGCTTGCACCGGGTACATCTTATAGAGTTACTACCTACTCCTTTACTGCATACTGAGCAGGGCCATCTACCTGAAGGGGTTTGTGTTTTATCTACCTTCCTACTTATTAGGATTTTGGTTTTTGCTAGGTTGACTCTAAGGCCCTTCGATTCTAGTCCTTGCTTCCACACCTTAAACTTCTCCTCTAGT
>NC_142937.1:26121287-26238787 GCF_046866305.1 Octopus bimaculoides
AGGAGAGATATGTCATGGTAGTTTTCACAATTGCTGCAGTCTCCTTTCTTAAAGAGTGTAACAATGAAGGCATTCTTTAGATTTGGGTCTAGAATTACTGCAGAGCTTAATGAACACCTCGAGAACACAGTTTCCACAAAAACTGTTTGCTGGGAGCTACACAAAGCCAGATTTTATAGGAGGGCTGCAATCAGAAAACCACTACTTTCAAAAACAAACATTGCAAAGTGTTTAGAGTGGAGTAAAAACCTGCAGAATTGGTCCCTAGAGCAGTGGAAGAATGTTATTTTCTCAGACTAGTCATCTATTACCTTATTTCCAACCACTGGCTGAATATACACGTGTGGAGACAACCAAAAGAAGCATTTGACCCAGACTGCCTTCTTTCAACTGTTAAACATGGAGGAGGATCTGTGATGATCTGGCAGGGCTATATCTTGGAAATCCGCCAGCCTAATGGTTTCCCTTCATGGCAGAATTAATAGTCAAGACTATTTAAGCATTTTATCTATCAAATTCATCCTATGATTGCAGAACTGTTTCCGGAGGGAAACGCAATATTTTAGGATGATAATGCACCAATTCACAAAGTTAAAGTTGTTACTAAATGGCACGAGGAACATTCTAGTGAAGTTGAACATCTTTTCTGGCCATCACAGTCCCCAGATTTCAATATTATTGAATATTTATGGTTCATTTTAGAAAAAGAAGTAAGGAGTCAATATCATCCACCATCATCATTACAAGAACTAGAGACTGTTTTAGCGGAAGAATGGACAAATATTCCTTTGGAAACAATTCAAACTTTGTATAAGTCCATAGCTTGTAGAATTCAAGCTGTAATTACTGCCAAAGGTGGTGGTCCTACCCCATATCGAAATAAATTTGTTTGAAATTTTAAGGTGTTTCCATTATTTTGTCCAAGCCGGTGCCAGTGGCACGTAAAAGCATCCATTACACTCTCAGAGTTGTTGGCATTTGGAAGGGCATCCAGCTGTAGAAACTCTGCCAGATCAGATTGGAGCCTGGTGCAGCCTACTGGCTTGCCAGTCCTCAGTCAAACTGTCCAACCCATGCCAGCATGGAAAGCAGACGTTAAACGACCACGATGATGATGATGAGGAGGAGGAGGATATATATATATATATATATATATATACACACACACACACACACATATGGTTCAAAATGTACAAAAAACAAAAAGACAGACAGGTGAAGGAAGAGTAAACAAACCAGGTGTTTTAGTTTGATGCTCTGGAAAAACGGAAGACTGGATGTCAGTGTCCTCGTCGATGGGGAGAAATAGTCTGGCGTATACACACACACACACACACACACACACAAAACTGGAATGTTGAGTTGATGGTCCATGGGAGGTAACTCTGTTATTCCTGATTGTCTACTTAAACGTTAGAACGCACCTCTACCTTCTTTCACAAAATTTTTGTTTTTGGTTTATCTATTTATTTGTTTATTTGCCAACATTGACCGTTACTAATTTCATTCGTTCAGAATTCTAGGGAAAAATTTTAATGTAGACGAATACCTGAAGGTTATTTTTTAGATTGTAACTTGAAGGATAAAACAGACTAAATCACTCTGACTCGAAATTTCGACCCAGACTGTAAAGACACCTATCAACAACAGGGTCCAGCGGAGTGGCTGTGTGTTAAGAAGCTTGCTTCCCAGCCACATGGTTCTGGGTTCAGTCCCACTGTGTAGAACCTTGCACTACTGTCTTCTACTATCGCTTCAGGTCGACCAAAGCCTTGTGAGTGGATTTGGTAAACAAACACACAAAGAAGCTTGTCGTATATATATATATATGTATATATATATATATATATATAAGCAACACGGATTCCGTGTTGCTTATTTTTTGATTTTGATCACCTATCCTTTTGGGATACGATATTCGGGTGCCTACGCATAAGTACCATATTCAACCTTGAATCTATATCTAAACCGTCTATATATATATATATATATATATATATATATATATATATATATATATATATATATATATATATATATATGAGAGTGAGTAAAATATCTTTGTAATACGCAAAGAGGAGACCATTGATAGGACTCCTTACATGCTAAAAAGGCCAGTTAAAACCCAAACCACGAAAAAGAGAATTCATGAGGTATGCCAATCAGAACATTAGAATGAATAAAAATTGAATTAGTCCATATATGTAAATAAATTGATAATCCTTTACCCTTTTAATTAATTATTAATTGATTTATTAATTAATAAATTGATAATCCTTTACCCTTTTAATTTGTAATATGTATATATATATATATATATACACACACATTTGTGTGTTGGTATTTGTCCACCCCCACCACCACTACCATCGCTTGACAACTGATGCTGGTGTGTAACTTAGTGGTTCGGCAAAAGTGACTGATAGAATAAGTACTAGGCTTACAAAAAATAAATCCTGAGGTCGATTTGTTCAACTAAAGGGGGTTCTCCAACATGGCTGCAGTCGAGGTGGTGAAGCATGACCTTCGAACGTTGGGCCTCACAGAGGCAATGACAAAAGACCGAGACCTCTGGAGGTATGCTGTGACTTGAGAAGACCCGGCAAATAAAGTGAGTCCACAGCTGTAATCTGCACTAGTGTCGCATAACCAGCCCACTTAAAAAAGAACCTTGGATCGTAGGATGACAGGCCATGCTTGAGGAGACCTATTGAGTCAAATCAAATGGAAATTGTAGATGTGAGCCTCGTGCTGGTGGCATGTAAAAAGCACCATCAGAACGTCGCCAATGCCAGTGCCACTTTGACTGGCTTCCGTGACGGTGGCACATTAAAAGCTCCATCCGATCGTGGTCGATGCCAGCTCCTCTGGCTCCTGTACTGGTGGCACGTAAAAAGCACCCACTACACTCTCGGAGTTGTTGGCATTAGGAAGGGAATCCAGCTGTAGAAACACTGCCAGATCAGATTCGGGCCTGGTGCAGTCTCGTGTTTACTGTTGGACGTCACCAACAGTAAACACGAAATACAAAAACAAAAGAGTTCAATACGGAAACAACGAGAGAAACATGGAAAGCAGGGCGAGTAACATAAAGAACGACCCTTCATCAGTTGTCAGCTGTCTATCTACTCCTCATTTCGAGCATTGAACGACAGTATGAGTCTTTGGATTTATGGAGGGTCAAAGTTGGGACCGAAAACTGGAGAGTGGAGACATACAAGGAAAGTGAAAGAAAACAAATATGGAGGGTCTCTAAACCAGAACGAGGGTAAAATAGCAAACGCTGGAGAAATATTTTCTTTCAAAATCTTTTTTTTTTTTTCTTCAGGACAGTCCTAAGGACTGGACGTATTTTACCTCTCTCTTCTATCTTTTCTCTGTTCAAATATTGAAACGCCGATCTATTTTTTGCAGATTCGGAATCTCCGCAGTTGTAAAGGTGGGTTTTTGTAGAAAAAAAGACAAAACAAATAACCGAAAGAGGAGCGGTCTATGTCCTTTACCAGCTGCCGGAGAATCCGCCTGGGGTTAAACTAGTAGTAACATTCATCTGTCACTTTGATATGGTTACTCGCTTTACTGTTTAGTGTACGTTACTACTCTATCCCTTCTTGGGATTTTATAACCAACTGCCAAAACTTCTATCGGAATTCTGATTGAGAATAGTGAAAAAAACCATTTAAAAGGAAATGCAAGTGTTTTTCCCCTTGAACGAGTTACATGCGAGAGTAGCTTCCCTTAGTTTTTTTTTTCTGTATAGTTTCAATTTTTTAAGTTTTTCTCTCCGCTTCTGTGTTCTCCTCATTTCGTTTATATTTCTTTTTTCAAATCAGTAGAATCTTGTCTAGCCTATCTCATTAAATTGTTGTGAATTTTTAGTATTTTTTCTACATTTTACTTTCTGTTTACTATCAGGATATCACTTATGTGTACAAATATTCGAACAAGAATTGAACTCACAAACTTTCTCTGTGTCAGAGTGGATGAAAGTGTTAAAATTCTACTTGAAAAAGTGGTTCGTGAATTCACCCCTACATCAAATACGCAAACAGGAGCCTTATTTTTTGGCATACTTTTTCATTCACATTTCAGAGGTTTTATAGAAATAACAAAACCCGGAGGAATGGAGGTAAAAACCACCTCAACGATATTTGAAGTCAAAGCGTAAAAGTTTGTAACTAAACGGTGCAAGGCATTTTGTTCGATAATTCACCGAATTTGGCAATCCATTGTTTTCTGTGTTGGGATTAAAATATTTTCACTGTACCCATGCTTCTGCCATAATCATTTACGTGCATACGTACGTATGCATGTATATACCTACGTACATATGTATGTATATACGTACGTATGTACGTACGTATGTATGTACGTATGTATGTATGTGTACATGCATGCATATATGTAGACACACACACACATGGATCAAACTGTTTTGATTCATACATGTAACTCCCAATAAATTAGTTGAGTGCCCTTCTTTAGTTTGTCCACTCACTCATATATATATGTGTGTGTGTGTGTGTAATTGATGAAGGAAACGGAAAATGGACTTGGTACGAGTCTTTATTCAACACGACGATCGTTTCAACGCATCTTGCAGCTGTCCCTTGCAGGTAGGATATTGGGCATCTAGTTGTGGTGCATCAGTCAGTGCAGGTTGTGTCACCTCAAGTGTCTGGTATAGAAAGATATCATACTACATATATTGAGACCCTCACATACTATGTACCCACATACTACGACAGGTGGTGGTGGTGAAAGTTGTGTCTTTGTTGATGTGATGTACAATTGGCAAACTGATATAAGGGAATATGCATTTACACACAAGTGTGTACATATTTGCCACTCACTTCTTGATAACCAGTGTTGGTTTGTTTATAGTCATTGTAACTGAGCAGTTCAGCAAAAAAAATTAAACAGAATATATAGCCAATTTTCAAAATAAGTATCTGGGTCATTTTGGATGACTAAATGCATCAAAACAGTGCCCCAGTATGGCCACAGTCCAATGACTGACATCAGATAAAGAGTCGAAGAATAAGTTTTTTTCCTACTAAATGTTTATTTTGTGTGTATGTGTTTCCTTTCAGATGTCAGCTCCCGCCTTACACCACATAAATCCAGCATCTACTTTACATATCTAAGTTGTACGAAGCCATTAGAAAAACTTACATTGTCTAAGGTTATTTAACATTGTTTGTAACAAGAATTGAACTGGTGACCTTTAGATAAGTAATACAACACTGTAACTAGTACTACCCAAACTTCAATAATGGTACATAATTTTAATATTCATCTTTCATGACCCACTTTCAGTTGTTGGCTGCAGCTTTTGCACATATTTTAGAGACAAGAACAATCTGTAATAATATTTTGCCTCTTTAGAAATTCATTTGGTTCGTTTGTTATTACACTCGTTTTTTTTTTGGGGGGGGGGGGTTATGCTAGCATGGGTTAGATGAATAGATTAGTGAAGCATTATTTTACTGATAGATGCTCTTCTTGTCAATGATCCTTAACCCCTTTAAAAGTACAAACCCACCAGTGGGTTTGTACTAAGGAGAAATCACAATAACACGACTACTTAGAAATAATACATTTCTAAATCTCTCAGAGAGATTTATGCAGTAGTGATACAATGAAGTATTTGTATGCTGTCAACTTAATGTGACAGTCCCAATAAGGGAATAATACTACTGTTGGTTAGATCTAGGAAGCTGCATCGCTTCCTGTCGGCCATGACACATTTCCTGTGTCCTTATGTTTACAAGGGGGAGACACATTGAGTTGACAGCATACAACTACTTCATTGTATCACTACTGCATAAATCCCTCTGAGAGATTTAGAAATGTATTATTTCTAAATTTGAAATCAGTGAATGTATTTCACTAGAATTATTATGTTTACAAGAGCTTGACAGGCATCTTTGACTAGTAGGTCATGCTACTCCAGACTGATGACGAGCAAAGACTCAGAAACATGTCTTTGGATGCAGGCTTAGCTGGGTGGAGGTGCTTGTCTCTCCCTTGTAAACATAAGGACACAGGAAACGTGTCAAGGCCGACAGGAAGCAGTGCAGCTTCCTAGGTCTAACCAACAGTAGTATTATTTCCTTCAGCGGACTGTCACACTAAGTTGACAGCATACAACTAACACTACTACTTGTAATTCAGTGAGTTTCAGAAAAACACAAATGTAAACATACACAATTTTTCTCTCAGCCCATTGGTACTTTGTCATACATGCACACTAACAACGCACATCCGTCAGAGCATATTTGAGTAAAAAGTAAGCAACGTTTTGAAACATGAAATTCATAGCAATATATTTTAACAATGCAGAAATTTTATTCATCAAAGAACCATTACAATGAACACATTTTTGCCAGCGAGTTACAAGTTTATTTCGGTAACATAAAAATCTGGAGTTCTGGAGCTGATGAACTCTTTGAACACACTTTCAGTATCGGTTTGATTTTTGAACTCATTCTCTCGCAGGAAACCATCAAGGTGCTTGAAAAAGTGGTAGTCTGTAGGAGAAAAGTCTGGGGAATAAGCTGGGTGAGGAAGAGCTTCGTAGTCAAGTTCCCTCAACTTCTCGAGCGTCGTTAGTGAAACGTGTGGTCGAGCATTGTCATGAAGAATGATTGGTCTTCTTCTGTTGACCGGTCTGGGGCGGAGAAGTAGCAGCTTTTCGATCATTTTGGCAATTTCATGGCAATATGTTTCTGCAGTAATGGTTTTTCCGGATTTTAAGAAATTATAGTGGATGAGTCGAGGAGTACACCACCAAACAGTCACCACAACTTTCATTTTGAAGAGCTCGGATTTAGGGAAGGTTTTCAGTGCTTCATTTTGGTCCAACCACTGCAAAGAACATTTTTTTATTATTGCACAGAATCCACTTTTTATCGTAAGTTACAATACGGTCGAGAAATGGATTGGTCTGGTTACGGAGAAGAAACGACTATCTGTACATTTTCTGATTTTCATTCAAATCGTGTAATACCTATTTGTCTACTTTTTTTGATTTTCCGATCACATACAAATTTTGGTGGAGGAGTGCCTGTCATCTCTTATGTCCCTGCCATAAGGCATTACTTCCACACACACCAGCTTAATTTAATTCATCCTTGGTCGAAAGACACCCGTTGTTAATGTCCTGTTATTTGTATTTGTGTACTATTTCTCCATTTTTTTCCGTCCTTGTTTTCGTATACATTCGCTGCTTTCTTCTAAGGAATCTAGTGCTCTCAGCTTAGTTTTTCCTTGGGGCTGGCCAGATTGGAGCAATCTCGAGTATAACCGGCCAAAATTGCAAAGATAATCTGGAACTCGACTGAGGAAAGAAAACTTCGAATGACCCGTCCTTGTTTTCTTTGTATCATCTATCTGGATGTTTTGTTTTCCCTTTTTGTATCACCTATCTGGATGTTTTGCATTCTTGTCCCATTTTTGTATTTTATATATATAAATATATATATATGCATATCAAAAGGATGTGTTATATACAAAAACAGTCATACCAATAATCCACCATACCTCCATCATCAGCTGCCCCATGGCTATTGTTATGGTCTCGATACCTGGACCGTACCATTCAATCCAGCGGTGTCATAGCATTAAACTAATACACTTGTCATTCCTTCACCTGTCTTCATCTTTTGTTTTCTGTAAATTTAAACTATATATATATATATATATATATATATGTTCCTCTCTACCCAGCACATGTCAAGTACTTATTTGAACTATGGGACCCCTTCCCCCTGTTCCCATTATGGTACTATCACACGCACATATATATGTGTGCATGTGTGTGTTTATATATATATCATTTAATATACACAGTGTTTACATATGAGCCGCAGATAATGTCATTGCCATGGAAACACAATAATTCAGCAGATTCATGTAACAGGCCTTGTGTCTCCAAGCAGTCCTTTAGGCTCAAATACACATGGCCAGTCTATTTGAGACTGAACAATTGCTTTGAGACACAGACCATGTTATATAAGTCTGCTGAATTACTGAGTTTCTGTATATTAAATGATATTTATCTTTCACTGGATGGAATACTTTTTTGCTGGTCCTACCAATAACAGAAAAGTAAACTACACACACAGTTTGTTCAAAATAGCCTCCCTCAGCTTGGACCATGGCCAAGACGGCTCCAAAACCTGGTGCATGCATTCCTCACTGTGTCCCTGGGAAGATCTTCAAACAACTCTTTGATCTTGGCCACCAAATTGGCCTTGGTGTTGCTGGCAGAGTGGTTGGTATCTTTCTCAACTGCACCACACACATAATAATCCATGGGATTATAATCGGGGAAATTAAGTGGCCAGAAGTTGGGGGATGGTGAAGTCATAGGAATTCTCCAACAACCACTTCTGACTCTTTCTGGCAGTATGGCAAGGAGTTAAATCCTGCTGCCACACATATGGTCTTCCAGCAGCTTCACATAACTGTCTGAATTGAGCCTAAGGCCCTGTTCACAGATGTGGGTTGGCATGATGTCACCTTCACTAGAGACACAACCCAAAAGCTGTCACAGTTTGGGAGAACTTGTTTCATCCAGCTTTACTTTATGAGTTCAAATTCTGCTGGGGTCAACTTGACCTTTCATTCTTTTGGGATCAGTAAAATAAGCACCTGTTGAGCACTGGGAATCAATGTAATCGACTTAACCACCCATCCCCCAAATTGCTAGGCTTGCGCCAAAATTTGGAACCAGTATTTTAATCCTGACAAAGATCTTT
The DNA here is from genome assembly GCF_046866305.1 of Octopus bimaculoides. Lineage (NCBI taxonomy): Eukaryota > Metazoa > Mollusca > Cephalopoda > Octopoda > Octopodidae > Octopus > Octopus bimaculoides. Next base: position 26,130,053 of record NC_142937.1, read on the forward strand.
TCTTTTTCTTTCTTTTTTTTTTTGACGTTTGTTTAAAACGTGAGTATTTTATCTGGTTTAAATATTATATTTCAAAGACTAGTCACGACCTCTCTGCGTTTACTCCAGTGCCCTACCCTGCCTCATACACTCAGACTGGGTCATTACATTAGCTGTCTCCATGTGAGCTCATAACTCTCCCAAAACTGCACTACCACCCATGTATAAACCCATCAAAGTATTGGTCTATGGAGTAGGTGCTGTGCTTAGCATCTTTGTCAGGCTTCCCTAAGGTCAGTAACAACATCGTGATTTATTAATATTTGACCTGGAACTAAAAATAGCATCATCATCATCATAATCATTATCATCAACATCGTCGTTGTCGTCATCATTGTTTTAACGTCCCCTTTTCCATGCTCATATGGGTCAGGCAGAATTCCTTGAGGCAGAGTTTCTGTGGCCAGGTACTCTTCTCATGACCAACCTTCACCTGTTTCTAAGTAAGGTAATATTTCCCTATGATCAAACATGTTTTTCACTGTTGAAAGGAAATGAACAACACTGCTTGTGTGTTGGTGATGCTCATTTACAACTATCATGTGATATGAAAAGAAGGAGACACACGCAAATGCACACAGAAACACTCACACAAATGTGTGTGTGTGTGAATATGTATCTAGATGTATATATGTGGCTGTGTGGTAAGAAGTTTGCTTCCCAACCACATGGTTTCCGAGTTCTTATCCCACTGCGTGGCACCTTGGGCAAGTGTCTTCTACTGTAGCCTCGGGCCTCCCAAAACCTTGTGAGTGCATTCGGTAGATGGAAACTGAAAGAATCCCATCGTATGTGTGTGAGTGTGTATGTGTGTATGTTTGTGCGTCTGTGTTTGTCTCCCCCCTCCCCACCATCACTTGACAACCGATGTTCGTGTATTTGCATCCCTGTAACTTACACTTCCATTGCGTGCACACATGCATGCACACACACACACACACACATGCACACACATTCACATACCCCGCCTTTTACATACACACACATATATTCACACACAGTTGAAACCCTGTTCGATTTATTTTTTCAGCGTACAATTTTCATCATCCCACTACCAAGTATGACATCACCCCTTCCTTCCTTGTTCATCTATCACCCCTTCCTTTCTCGTTCCTAAACACAAGAGTATTGTTATAGCAGATTATTTCGGTAACCATGGGAACTATGAAAAAAATACAAAGCCCAGCATCACCACTGGATCATTCTACACATCTGTGTAATTTTTCGCGCAATTCCACCAAGCCATTTGACCCTGAATCCCAAAACAAGAAAGAATCGCCCATGTCAAATTTATATTGGAGTGGCTGTGTGGTAAGTAGCTTGCTCACGAACCACATGGTTCTGGGTTTAGTCCCACTGCGTGGCACCTTGGGCAAGTTTCTTCTACTATAGCCTCGGGTCAACCAAAGCCTTGTGAGTGGATTTCATAGACGGAAACTAAAAGAAGCCCGTCGTATATATGTATATATATATATGTGTGTGTATATGTTTGCGTGTCTGTGTTTGTCCCCCCCCCCAACATTGCTTGACAACCAATGCTTGTGTGTTTACGTCCTCGTAACTTAGCGGTTCAGCAAAAGATACTGATAGATTAAGTACTAGGCGTACGAAGAATAAGTCCTGGGTTGCTTAACCTCTAACTCATATAGACATATTTATATATATATATATTTGTACGTGTGTGTGTGTGTGTGTGATTGTGTGTGTGTGAACATTTATGATGGGTTTCTTTGAGTTTGTGTCGATGAAATCCACTCACAAGGTTTTGCTCAGCTTAAGGCTATAGTGGAAGACATTTGTCTAAGGTGTCACACAGTGGGACAGAACCCAGAAACATGTGATTGGGAAGCAAACATTTTAACCATATAACCATGACAACAAATTTTATTTTATTCAACTTCTGCTCCCAAAAACACAAGATACCAATGAATTAAAAGGTAGGTCTGGTTGTGGTTTTACACTAAGATTCATTAATTCACTAAAACTGCCTGACAAAGCAGTCATAGACCAATGTTATGTCTCTTTACTTAAATGGGGAATGGAGGTCTATTGTGAATTTGACATTCATTCGTGAAATTAAACCTGTCTCTGAGGAGGGTATGGGATTACGAATGACCCAAAAAATGATCTAAGGTATTTAAAGTCTGACTCTGTGTGTGTGCGTGCGTGCGTGCATGCGTATGTGTGTATATGTGTACATACATAAGAGATAGATAGATATATACATAGAGAGAAAAGGGATGGGTAGATAAAGATATACAGATATATACACATGAATATATGGTGAAGAAGTTTGGTTCACAACCATGTCATGTGTGTGTGTGTGTGTATACACATACATATATATATATATATATATATATATATATATATATATATATATATATATATGAGAGAGAGGGAGAGTTAGAAAAATGAGGAGATAAGGGAAAGGAAGTTAGCAAAGGAGAATAGGAGAGAGGGAGAGTCAATGTCAACAGGACTCACCTGTTACAAATAAGAAAGAAAAAAAGTGAGAAAACAAAAATGTATTTTTGTCAGTCAAAGACAGATATATCAGTTGCTAAGAACAATTAAAGATAGTTCTTTCCAATAAAATTACTTGTACTCTTTAAGAAAGGCATGAATCTCACAACATTTCATATTCTCATTTGATAATATATACTGTCTAGGAAAATCCATGCAAAGTAAAATAAATGATAGAAAACAAAACTTTAATAAATTTCTGTCTAGGCCAAAAGCTTATCACAGCAAAACAGCAAATATTCCCTTTAATAGGAATGTAACAGGCTGTAAGCAAATATCACAAAGCATTTTGTCCAATGCTCTAATGATTCTGTCAACTCATTGTCTTATTAGGATTTCTGATTTCGGTATAAAACCAGCAATCTTAGAGAAGGGCTTGATTGATATCATTGACCCCACCACTTTAACTGGTATTTTCTGTTATTGACCCCAGAGAGATGAGAGGTAAAGTTGACCTCAGCAAGACTTGAACTCACTAACCAAAGACTTACAAAGTGCTTTTGGACTTCAAATAATGAGAAATATATTTAATCTTTAGAATTTATATGGACCATATCTGGCCCAAATATTCTACCAGTTTTATGTTCAAACTGACCAGATCCAGTCTCTCACACCTACCCTACACTGTCATTCTAAAAATAAACAGTCACATCATTGAAATCTCAAAGCTATGAGATAATCCAGGATTAACTCAAAACAATGCAAATAAATAAATATTATATTTGACAGAATAATTATGAATGTTAACAAGTTGATCGTGGAGGCACATGGCCTAGTGGTAAGAGCAATGGACTCATGGTTGAGGGATAGTGGGTTCAAATCTCAGCCCAGCGATGTGTGTGTTTATGAACGAAACACCTCAGCTCCACATGGCAAACTTCTGTTGACTCTTTCACCACAACTTCCTCTCACTCTTTCCTCCTGCATCTAGCAGCTCACCTGCAACGGACCAGCATCCCATCCAGGTGGGGAACCTATATGCCAATGAAACCAAGAAACTGGTCCTAATGAGCCAGGCATGGCTCAAGAAGGAACAAACAACAACAGGTTGATTTTTGCATAACGTATTGGGGTGCTCTCTTCTCTTGTTTGTGAATTTAAGTGTTTACCCCTGACATAATTCTGAAAGACTTCCACTTTAGCCAATACAAAACTATTGGGAAAATATAGGTGTTGCGAATGCTTGATTTTATGAGGTATGAGATTTGCTTTGAAGTGCAGTTTTGTTCTTATGTATGCCAACAGCTCTATAAAGAAGTGCCCATCTCTCAAAGTGGATGGAACATGTGGAAGAGGGAGACCCAGAAACACATGGGATGAGGTACTGAAGGATTGAAAGATGACCTCAGTATGCTGAGCCTTTCAGACGAGATGACAAAGGACTGAGATACCTGATGCCTTGCTGTACTCAAGATGACCCGCCCTCCACAGCAGAATTAAGGCTGCATCCCCTGGTGAAGGGGATTGGTCTACAAGAGTCATGTGCCAGTGCCACATAAAAAGCACTCATGTTGGTGCCACGTAAAGGCGCTTGTGCTGGTGCCACATTAAAAGCACCCTGCACACCCTGTAAAGTGGCTGGCATTAGGAAGGGCATCCAGCCATAGAAACCAAACTAAATCACAATGGAACCTGGTGCAGCTCTGGTCAAACAGTCCAACACATACCAGCTTCGAAAACAGACGTTAAAGGATGATGATAATGATATATATGTGTGCATGTGTATATGAATGTATGTGTGTGTGTGTGTGTGCATACATGTATTATGCTGTTATCCATGCCTGGCAAAGTTCTTTGCAGTGTCCTGCTGAGTAGATTAAAGGAGATTGATGTTTTGCTAAGAGAGAAGCAGACAGGTTTTCCGAGTGGCAGATCTTTGTGTTGCAAAATATAATTAAGTAAAGAAGAGAACCTAGCATGCAACTACTTGTAGGGAACGACCGTGCGAACTCAAAAAAGGAGAAATGGTGACGGATGGAAAAACAGAGGACTCCTTTTATTTAAATGGGTCACACGGTCGAACACACAAATAATATATCAATGATGATATACATGATATGTTATACTACGATACCATAGATGACCAGTAATGAAAGACCACAACCGTATGAGATGAATAACAGAGATATTTATTGTAGCGTTAAAGATGTATGTCTGTGAGTGAGTGTGAACGCGACATATAATAACATAATCAAAGACAGGCCGTCGTACAAAGAAAAGTATGTATGTGAATGATACATGTATGTGTATGTGAGTTATTACAACAGATGGAAAGAGAGTCAATAACACGTGAGCAATTATACCAGTTCTTTAGTATACAATAGTATGAGTCTGTATGTGAAGTGAGTTGAGGCTGTGAGTGTGGCAGAGCTGATCACTAGTTGTGATGTCGTGGCATCGATGCCTGGCCGTGATTCTTGTTATACAGATGTTCGTCGCTGGCTGAAATTCTAGTCTGTTTATTTATCGTGGTGAAGGTGAGTCACCTAACAGAATCGAAGAGAGAGATGTGCCGCAGTGGTTTGGATTGGTGTACATAGAAAGTCGTGTAGACGCTGGTGGGGATTGATGCTGGTTAGTAGTAATCGTGTTGGTCATGACGATGATGCTGGTCAGTAGTCGTAGACTCGTGTTGCTGATGTGGCGATGGCGGTGGTCATCGTTGGCTGGACGAAGCTGTTGAAGTGGTCGCTGGCTGATTGTTGCTGCTGCTGTCGTGTGGTACATGGCAGTCTCTATAGAGAAACTGGACCGAGACAAATTTGTTGGGTATGAGTTGCTCTATTTAAAGCGTTAAGAGGGCTCCAAGACGGTAGTAGAAAAACACTATCACGTGACCTTATTAAGGGCTGTGATTGGTCAATTTGCGTTCTGGCGGGAACGGTTCGAAGAAGTTGCCGATTCGAATAATGATCAGTCACGTGATGACAAGGAATGGGTTCTCTGCTACGCTCGCGTTTGTTTATATTCAAATGAGAAGAATGGCGATAGCAGTTTTGTATCTAATGGCGATAGGTAGAAGAGACGATAGGTAGTTTCACTACATACTTATTGTTATGCACAATCCTTTTATGATATCAACCTGCCCGAGATTGCTGTTACTTCTAATACAAACTTTTTGATTTAAATCTAAAATCCATAAAAATTTTAAAAAATTTTTTATTCCAAACATCCAACTAAATAATACAATATTCTTTTATTAAATTCTTCTTTATTTCCAAAAATAAGTGAAACAAGGGCAGTGTATGTCATCAGAAATATGGTAACAAAAGGGGCTGGCACCATGCAAAAATCATCAGTGCTGGTGCCACATAAAGAGCACCCAGTACACTATTAAGTGGTTGGCATTAAAAAGGGCATCCAGTCAAAGAAACCATGTCAAAACAGTTAACTGGAGTCTGGTGCAGCCCTCCAGCATGCCAGTTCCTGTCAAACCATCCAACCCATGCCAGCATGGAAAACAGACATTAAATGATGGTAATGACGACGCTTTTTTGTAAAATTTTAAACTTTAAAACTAGTTTGTTGGTGTTTTATAAATCTTTTCATATCAAGTACATCAGTAATATTTCATTTGATTGCCAATGGACCACGAATAAATATATATATTAAAAAAATTGAAAACCTCTGCATAAGGGATACACGTGTCTGTGATATACTTAACCACTTAGACTGAAATTTGATGAGAGATTTGGAAAATTCATCATCGGAAACGACAATTTGTTTTTGTTTGTCTTTTCTCTACACACTTTTCTATCTCTTTTTCATCTTCTTATAATGTCCATTGTTTCACCCGCTAAACTCCTTTCTTCACCTTCAAAACTATCGTTATTCCCCCACCTCTTTAAAACGTGGCCCCAGCATGGCCGCAGTCCAATAACTTGAAACAAGTCAAAAGAATATAAGAATAACAGAATAGATGTAAAAACGAACTGACGGCCACCTCCACTACTACGACTGCAACCGTCGTCAGTCGGCGGCGTGAGTAAGTAAGTGGTACGCATGCGCAGTGACCTTGTGCTGACGTCGATGGATGATGTCTGCTAAGTTAGTAGCACTGCTTTAGCTGGACGCCGTCACCAACATCATCACCGCTTCTCAAACGGGCTTCATTTCGGCTTTCCAGCTGGAATTTCTACACCACCGAGCTCTCACCCACCCCCACTATATATATATTTATATGTGTGTGTATAGATACATACATAGATACGTACACATACACACACACAGTTAAGCGCTCAAGCTCACTATGGTATAATCTTACCAATTTCCCATGGATAATATATATTGTATTTAATCTAACGTCACCTACCATCAAACTCTTTTATAATCAACCAGCTGTCATCACCCCCTACTTCTGTCTAATGCTGCTAACACACACTCTTTTCCTCTCTCTCTCTCCCCTCAGCAACAGTAGCAGTTGTTAACGGGGTTGGCAAGGAGCACCTTGTCTCTTCATCTCTCTCTCTCTCAGCCCCACATCTCTAACAACCAGCCCTACCTGTCAATATTATTACAGAGATACTCATCTATATTATTGTCCCTACTTTATTACAGACGCAGTTGTCACTGGATTTCGATAGTGTACTTGTTATGGACGAATCATCATTTCTTCCCTCTGCTCCTTTTCTCTTCCCTGATTATTTCTTTAAATAGCAAAAATCGCCCTTTTTGTTGTGGACCCTATACAACTAGGAGTATATATTACATCTTTGCTGTCCTCACACGACATTTGGACACCAAAAGAAATCTTGTCTGGATTCAGAAGTTTTTTTCCCCATTTGTGTTTGGGGTTTACACACATTTGTAAGTATTAAAATATTATTTTCACTTATATTGCATTCCTCATGTTTTAATCTTGTGATTTCATTGACGTTCATCTTTACAACTGTTGCTCTACACACTTGCACACCACATATATTGTGTGTATGTGGATATATATATATATTGTGTGTGTGTTTATGTGTATATATATATATATATATATATATATATATTGTGTGTTTATGTATATATATATATATATATATACATACATATTTATATATGCTTTATATATTGTTTATGTGTATATATATATAGTGTTTATGTATATATATATATATATTGTGTGTGTGTTTATGTATATATATATATTGTGTGTGTGTTTATGTATATATATATATTGTGTGTGTGTGTTTATGTATATATATATATATATATATTGTGTGTTTATGTATATATATATATATATAGTGTGTGTTTATGTATATATATATATATAGTGTGTGTTTATGTATATATATATATATAGTGTGTGTGTTTATGTATATATATATATATTGTGTGTTTATGTATATATATATATGTATATATTGTGTGTTTATGTGTGTATTTGTGTGTGTGTGTATATATATATATACACACATTTATATATGCTTTATATATTATGTTTATATATATATACATTGTGTGTGTAGACATATTTATATATGCTTTATATATGTGTGGTGTGTGTGTGTGTGTGGACATATTTTTGTTAATATGTATGAATATATATAATCTATATAGTTGTATGTGTGTGTATGCATATATGTATATCTATATAACCTATGTATACACAGTGTGTGTGTGTGTGTGTATATATATATATCTCGAGTATGTAATACTTTTACGAAGATAGTGTAATAAATCTGGCCACATTATCAATATTATTCTTCTGTCGAAATGAACACAACTTTACGATTTCTTATCGAAATTCTCAATAAAATAACTTCTAATGCTTAATGAAACAATTTTTAATTATCAGACCTATATAAAAAGAAAATGAATTAAAATAATTTTGAAATATTGTTTACTTTAAAAGCATTTAAAATTTAGAGTAGTTCATTAGGGTTAAATTTGCGAATTTAATATTAATAAAAGCTTTTAATTTTATGATATTCTATAATAAAAAAAATATTAACATAGGTTGTCTTTTTAAAATAATCTTTAAAATGTATCAAATAAGGTTTATTGTTAAAATATGATATTACATATTTCAAAAGAAAAAAATCCCCAGATTTACTGAGAAGGAAAAGAATTGTATTCATAAAATATGAATTTTATTGTCAAAAAAAGATTATCAACGTGAAAAAAAAAAAATCTAAAATAAATAAATAAAATGAAAGATCATTAGTTTAAATTTACATAATTTTTCCCTAAAAATCTTCAAATTAATTATAGAAAAATATAAGTGCATATTTACACATTAGTGCCCCAAGATTTTGTGAAAAATACATACGTTTAAACTAAAATTTTGGAGAGAGATTTTTCTGAGCGTGTAGATTATGGTTATATTGATAACATTAAAGAAAGAAAAATTTTTTTATGAGTTTCGAATCATTCTCACCTCGCCCAACCTTTGTTTCTTTCATAACTCCCTTGAAAATGCCTATTTTAAATGACATTCTGTAGAAATACGTTTACGAGAATCTAGATTATGTAATGTTGATGTATCAAACCTAAATTTCTGAAAAAAGAATGTAAAATACTGAAATTACGGAAATTGGTGATAACATAATCTAGACGGAAGGATGAAGAACGATCTAAAATTCCTCCCAAAAGTTCGTATTTGGGGGTGGGGGTCCTAAAATTTCACCAGTGTAATTGTAATCTACACCTTCGAAGACGTATCTCGGTAAAATTTCATTGAAAAATATACACTTTTTTAAAAAAAGTTACGAGAAAAGTCGGTGGGGCACCAATCTGTAGTTATGCCAAAATACGTGTCATAATACTGGTGAATCTGTCATTTAAGTTCAAATAAACCATCATTATGTCGCTCTCCTTCCCCAGATTTTGATGATTAAGAAGATGGACCCCGGCATTAGTTACTTATAACTGTTGTGTTTGTTGTTATCGTCAGTAAGATGTACTTTTAAGCGGTACCTGGGTGGTTATGTCACGGCGCTGGGTGTCTCTTTGCTAAGAACATCACTGCACGGGGACGAGATGCGAACCGTTGAGTATTCACTCAGTGAGTATATCTACTATGTTGTGTGTGTGTGTGAAAAAAGGAGCTTTTACCTCTAATAAACATGTATACTACTTTCTTAAAAGAAACATTTTTTTAATATATACTACGTAATACGCATATCGAGTCCCATTCGAATTATTGTTTTGCCAGCTCTATACTGGGCAATATGATCACCATTTATTCCTTTGTCACCTCTTTTTTCTAATTACCACTCTATACACGTCTAACATTTCGTTCTGAAACATACGTATATTGAATTATATATATGTATATACATTTACCGAATAAACTGTGTAAATCAGTGTGTGTGTGTGTGTGTGTGTGTGTATATATATATATATATATATATATATATATATATGAGAGAGAGAGAGTGTAGCGTTTAAAATACTGCAAAATGGGATGAAACAACAAATGTGTACCCAACATCTTTCTGCGTTTCATGCATGTAATTATATATACTAAATCCACCTAGGTTACCTTGCACGGGTTAAGGGAAGGAGTGTCTTCATGATGGCTCAACCTTCATGAAATAGCTGTTAAAATCTCCCTTCAAATCACATCCTACCATTATAAAAATAATGACGTGTTGGATAATATCTTGGGTTCCCCGCGCACAAGAAAAAGACGGTTTGCTCACGGCTAGATTACTTTTAATCATGGGTCTGCTTGATCTACTTCGACCTGGGTTTAAATAACAATCACATAACCTGCATTATATGCTTTAACGACACCCTACCACCCCTACATACATCGTAGCAAGTGGTTATTCACATTGAAGAGACATCGATTTCTACAGTGTTTGTATTTTATTGCTACCGGCCCTGGTCATCGACTCCATCGACACATTATTACGTATTAAACCTGTGTATGGAAGGAGATCGTCTGAAATGGCAAATTGACCTCTCACACTCCGTTCTGTTATTATTGTTGTGTAATGATAAAAGAGCAGTCTGAATGATTACTAATCTGTCTGGGGAAGAAGGCTTGTTGGTTAGTTCACAAGTCCATAGTGTTTAAGGCGTTCTCTAATAGAAGACGAGCAAATGAATGCATTTACAGTTGAAGTAAGCTGCCGACTGTCCCCAGTCTACGGTACCGCTTTTATTCGCCGTCGTGTTATTTCACCTAACTCTTCATATCAACAATCTCCAGCCACAGTGAACCTGGTTAGTTGGCTGGTTGAAAGCCTGCTAGCATTTTAAGGGCCCTACATGACATTTTAATTTGAAAATGTGAAAACTGAGTAACATTTTAAGGGCGTTTTGGCATTTTCTTTTCATGCCAAATGATTGGAATTAAGGGCGCATGAGTGTGAAAATTTGGTTTGAATCGCAGAAAAGTCGTAGTTGGCTGCAGGGAATAACCAGAGAGAGCGAGAGAGAGAGTGTGTGTGTGTGTGTGTGTTCTGAGATAGAAATCATATGAAAGTATTTAGTAGAAGGTTTGGAGTTTTTTATTTGTTTTTGTTTTTTTAAAAAGTCATCATCTGTGAATGAATATGGTTTGGTATAACCTGTACCATGTTTTCACTCATTGTTTTTAGGTGTCTCTGTAGGTGTGAATAGACACAGACACCTTCTTAACTCTCTCTTTCTCTCTCCCTTTGACCCAGAAGTATATTCAGGATGTGACACCTGGAGAGAGAGAGAGAGAGAGAGAGAGAGAAATGCACCAGCACTCAAATGGTATTCATTACTCATTTTGGAGCTGAATAGAATGAAGCTACATAAAATGAAGTGTCTTGTTGAAAGACACAATGCTTCATCTGGTCTGGGAATTGAACTCATAACATTATAATTATGAGCTGAACACCCTAACGACAAAGGCATGCATCTGGGTAATGGAATTAAAACTGGAGTATTTTGGAGGAGAGGCAGGTCTTTGGAATAGGTTTCAACAGTGTCAGCTCTGTAGATTTGGTTGGTACGGAGTAGAATCAGATGCTTATTTAATACCTTTTGAGGGTATTCTATGCTGGGGCCTGCAGTCACCAAACTTGAATTTGGTGGCTGCAGTGCCAACATGGAATACTTTCAAGAAATAATAGATGGTCACCTACAAGAGAATCAGCTCAAGGAGGATAGAATTCGTTGTAGAGGCAGATGACTAAAAGAGATAATACGACATAACAGTGGCTCTGACTGTCCTTGATATAGGGATAATTAAACTAAGCTATGTTTACCCTATAGCTGGTTTTTTGTTTAAAATAATCACAAAATAAGTTGTTCTTTCTGGTTTAATCTGTGTCATAGATTTTGTTTCATTTATGGCATTGTTATCTAAATACTGAAAATGTGGCATAGACAGGCAGTCATTACATTTTTTTTTTACAAACTTTCAGTCTGTTCGCTTTCTCTCTCTCTCTCTTCATACACATACCACACACACGTGGCAATGTCAGATGTCAGACTGTGTGTAAGGAGGTCTTCAGATGCTCTAGATGGGAATAGTTAACTGTAAAGGGCACCCATTAAATTAAGTAGATGAACTTCTCAGATAACTTACTAAAACATAGTCAATAGTTTCTGTCACCAACAAGATCTAATTTATGTTATGAATGGTTTTAATGAAGGCTTAGTTACTTGTATAAGACAAGGGTGGAAATTTAAAGGGGTTGTTTTTACATTTGGAAACCAAGAGTTTTTCTGTATTTTTTTCTCAGTATATCATCTGTATAAAGCATATATAAAATTTGTTTTGCTAAATGGTAGTGAGACATGTATAAAAGACTGTAGAAGATCAGATGTTACAAAGAAATGAGTGTGATTTAATGGATGTCTGCGTTCACAGCATTTGTTTTCAGCGAAAAAGATGCCATGCCACGAGTCCAAGTGTAGAGTTTCATAATGATCAATGTACATCAGTTAAGTCTTTCTAATAGAATGTGGTGACCACTGGTGATGGTGTCATGTGAAAAAAAATACTGGTACTGGTGCTACATAAAAAGCACCCAGTACATAGTAAAGTGGTTGGTGCTAGGGAAAGATTTCCAGCCACAGAAGCCATACTAAAACAGACAATTGGAACCTAATGCAGCTCTTTGGTTTGCCAGCTCCTGTCAAACCATCCAACCCATGCCAGCATGGAAAACTGATGTTAAATGATGATGATGTGAGAGTGTAATCAGTTCTCACTTGTCATTCTGAAGTTCAGAACAGGTGTGGCTGTGTGGTTAAGAAGTTTGCTTCCCAACCTCATGGTTTCAGGTTCAGTTTCACTGCATGACACCTTGAACAAATGTTTTTTACTATATCACTGGACTGACCAAAGCCTCATGTGTAGATTTGGTAGATGGAGACTGGAAGAAGCCTGTCGTGTGAGTTGGTAGGTGCGTTAGTGCCTCTTTGTTTCATTTTCACGGGATAGTTATAAATAACTGTCACCATCATATGAACAATGTTACCAATATTCTGTGAGAACATGTCTAGCTATGAAAACAAGTGTGAGTTGACAAAAGGGTGTCAAACCCTAGAAAATTGCCATGACAAATTCCATCAAGCATGGAAAAGTGGGTGTTAAATGATAATGATGATGATGTAAAATAGACCCAAGGCAAATAGAATGTGTCAGGTTTGCAGTGAAAACTACAAAATGTTAAGACCCAATAATCACTTCAAGATAAATATACTCTTTGAAAAATAAACTGTATTTGTCACTGATGGTCACAATTGTCCAACAAGTGGACAACCATCACACATACACATGTGATGGAGGGGTTTGTGTGTGTAATACTGACATCCATTTGCTAATGGTTTTTAAGTGCCAGTGTAAATGTGAGGAGACAAAGGCACCACTTCAATGCTCTTGTCTTTAAGCATCAACAAATCTAGGATGAGATGGCTGAAGGAAGTGAGACAGAGAGAGAGAGAGAGAGCTGAAGAGAGTGGGAAAGAGAGAGAGAGAGAGAGCTGGAATTGTTCATTGTCACCAACAGGAAGCTCATAGGTCCTGGATAGAAGGATATCCTTTATGAGAAACGTTACATCTGTGGATTCATGATTCCTAAAGGAGGTGTGCTAACCCGAAGAAAATGCAACCTCCTTTCTCTGCCTTTAGCCGACCCTTGTCCTACATGTCTGGTCTTGCTGAGAGCAATGATACGGTGGTTGAATTCTCCAAGTTTCTGAACAAAGCTCTTCTCATTTCTGCTCCATTGTAGTTAACTATATCCATCCAAGTTTGTACCTTCGAATTTCATGTTAGTATTCCAACTGCAAGGTTTTATAGTCCCTCTGGGTGCAGTTATTAAGAGGAAATAAGGTGAAGCAAGCTGTTTCAGGTACCTTTCCTAGCTCCCTCTCATTGTAGAGTGGCTCCTAAAAAAAAATAAAATAAAAAAAAAGCTTACCCATTCATAGATGTCAAAAAACTCTCCTGCTTCTGTGTGCAAGAATTCATCAGCTAAACTAAACTTACACCCTGTGTACTGTATATCAACTAGGAGCTTCTTCATTAACAATCCTGCCCCCACAGCTGATTGTCAGTTCTTGCAACACACATAAGAATGCAGACTGAGTTGGTTTCACATGTGAATGGTGTACCACATAATTAGATATGCAGTCTTTGCTAAACCTTCAGTTGTCAATAATGGCAAGATAATTCAAGAATAGAATAACTACAGCCCTCTCGCACCTTCCTAACCACTGTGTGAGTTAATTTCATATTATCTGCCTTATCTACCATTAAGAACTTGGGGCAATAGGTCACATTTCAACCTTGCTGCCCTGTTAAGAGCATGAGGCTCCTGATAGCATCACCAGAACAAAAAAGCCTCTCCACTACATCCAGGTAGAAGTTCCGGTTTAAACGCTGGTACTTTATTGTGTACATTAGTGTCAGGTCTTGTAGCTGTAAAGATGTACTCTATATTAAGGCTGTCACATGAACTGATAACTGTTTATACTGCCTCTTGAACCAAAATTGCTGCTGAATTGGAATTAAACCTAGACAAAGAACATTAAGGAAGTTAACACTCCCAAAATTTACTGTAGCATCTGTGAAAAACATTACAAAAAGGATAAAATTCCAGCAAAGAGTTGAACAATACCTATTAATAATTGAAGAACCATTGTTGGGTATGTTGAAAAGGGCCACCCCTTCAACACATGAACAAAGCATTGATATACAGACACAGAAACAACAAGACTGGTTTAATGACAAAGGATCCCTAACACCTCAATGAAGAGAAGTAGACAGCCCACAGACCCTCATATCCAACAAAAAGAGTAAAGCTTATCAGAAAAGCAAAATTCTGACACAGTAGATTAGTCATATTCTAAAAGACTGATGATGAAAAGGGAGAGAGAGCTAAAAAAAAATATAAGAAAACCTACACCTCATGGTCATCAATGATGTCAGCAGTTTCTTCAATGCCACAAAGGCCATCTGCAACTTCTAAATGAATAGCAGGACACCAATTAAAAACAGAAACTTTACAACCTCTTAAAAACTGAGGAAAATCAGTCACTGCAGGAAGGAACAGTTTGAGCAGCTCCAAGTTTGCTATCCTAATGTTGGTGAAGATGCTATTTTACAACACATCTCATCTAGACTTACCGAAGATGTGCATGGCAGAACCTACTTGACATTTAAAAAAGTCCACTTTGCTGTGAATGGCTTGAAGAACAATAAAACCTCAAGCATTGAAATCTTCAAGGATAGAAAGATTTATTGGAATATTTCAACAGTGCCTTTACTAGGGAATTGTCAAAGAATAAATACCTGTGTTTGATATCCATCCATCCATCCATCCATCTATCTATCTATAACTGCTGAGACAATCTGGTGCTCGACTGAAGATTGAAAGCCCCAAATGACCTGTTCTTGTTTTTTCCTGTCCTTTTTTGTATTGTCTAACTGTCCAAATGTTTTGTTGCCTGCTACATTCTTGTTCCATTTTTTGTGTTGATTTTATATATATAGACACAGGAGTGGCTGTGTGGTAAGTAGCTTGCTTACCAATCACATGGTTCTGGGTTCAGTCCCACTGCGTGGTATCTTGGGCAAGTGTCTTCTACTATAGCCTCGGGCCGACCAAAGCCTTGTGAGTGGATTTGGTAGACGGAAACTGAAAGAAGCCCATCGTATATATGTATATATATATGTGTGTGTGTGTGTGTATATGTTTGTGTGTCTGTGTTTGTCCCCCCAACATCGCTTGACAACCGATGCTGGTGTGTTTACGTCCCCATAACTTAGTGGTTCGGCAAAAGAGACCGATAGAATAAGTACTAGGTTTATAAAGAATAAGTCCTGGGGTCGATTTGCTCGACTAAAGGCGGTGCTCCAGCATGGCCTCAGTCAAATGACTGAAACAAGTAAGAGTAAAGAGTATATATATATCTCAAATACCATTTTTTTCTCAGTTATGTCTAAACTATTGTGATCATCTCTCCTTGTCAATGTCCAGATATTCCTGTTAACCTGTCATTCATACTTTAACCTCTCACCTAACTCTTTCTCCCCGTATACTGTAGCCCCACTCAAAGTCCAACTTAATATTGTGGGTTGTATGGCACCCTCACTTGTGTTGGTGCCGTGAAAACAGCACCCAGTGCACTTAGTACAGTGGTTAGCTTTTAAGAAGGGCATTCAGACACACTTTTAGTGCAGATATGGGAGCAGAATGCATCCCTGAGACCTATCAGATCCTATCAATCTGTCCAACTCATGTCAGCATAGAAGATAGCCATTAAAAGATGATAATGATATTTAGAGTTGAAATTTCCTGTATCATTTGTTGCTTTTAATAACAAAGGTTGAAGAGAGTTAATCTCTCTCTTCTGGGAAGGATAAATGTTTTTCTGATTTCAAATCCTACTGGTTTTTGGTTTTAGATCTTACCCTACTCTTGCTGATAAAATATAAGTTCTCATAAAAGTAGACCTGTTTAAATTGACTGCAGCCCCACCTTGCAAAAATCACTGTATTCTTTGTAAGAAATCAATATGTGTATGTGTTTCAATAGATACCGTACTATATTTAGCCATAATAAATTACAAATAATAATAATAATAATAATAATAGTAATAATAATAATAATAATAATAATAAAGCAGACAGTCACGTGAATAAAAACTGGATGAGTAGGTATCATGTGATGACATAAGCTAAGAGTTCCTGGACTGTTCTAGGCAAATATAACCAAAGATTTCTTAAGTTATGCTTTGTCCAGTATGATTCGTATGTTTTACTTCTGAAATCCAAATCCAGCTTCGATTGAAATCCTGTTTAGGTTTAGAGCCTGATAACAGTGGCTGATACTAATGTGTCTTATTTCCTTCAGATAATCGTGTATTATATTTGCTTCCTTACCTTTTGAGTAATTGAGTTCCAGGTCAGCTCTGATTGAGTACACACCTATGATAAAAGGCATTCAAACCTAGACCTGTTTTTTTTTCTTTTTGTGGGTGCAGGTAGAATTACTTTGTCTAATGTGTTGATTTTTTTTTTAAGACTAAGAAAGGAAAATTCAACTGGTGTTTCCACCATGTTGTACAACTGTTTATGGGCTCTCTTCATTAGCTCAATTTCTTAAAGGTCTGAGATGTCCCTAGTTCATTTGCAACAAAACAAAATTGTTTAATGAAGTTAGTAAGAGCATGATATGAGGGAAATTTGGTTGCTCTTTCTAGCAGGTAGAGTGAATATATAGAGGTTACCTCGTGCATACCTGTGTGTATATGTGTGTTGTAATGCAGGCTTCATATATGCCATAAACTTTATATCATATTTTTTGTCTGTCATCTAATGATGATGAGTGAGTCACCTGAAATATAAGGGATTAATAAATTATTTTCACTTTGTAAGAAACTCTCTGCTTTACATTATTTTATTCTTTCTTATATCACAATGCTTTACACAAGCTACAATGCTCTCCTTTATGAAAATATAATTAACTGTGATAAGAGATCTGAAGATGTGTAACTCCCAAATTTATTGACTTAATAACAATCCGGTAATTTCATTGGCCTATTACATTTCCTGTTTAGCAGTTTATTGGCCAGTATTACATTTCATACTTACAATTTTATTGGCCAATATTACACTTGTGATAGCAATTTCATTGGTTGATAGTATATTTCTTAGTAATTTCATTGGTTGATATTTCATTTATACTTCATAGTGGAGGTTGTATTGATTAATAAATTCTGCATTTGTGACCTCATCTTAGTTCCTGTAAGACTGTTCATAAACATAAAAATTATTTCTTATTGAAGAACTTTTTGTCTTATATTTGCAGCAGGGGGATGATGTCTGTTTTGTGGTAATACCTTTCTGGCAAATCATTGCTATATCGATATCATATATCTTAATATCATTATTATATCTTGACATTGTACTTTCACTATTGTCCATATCTATGATATTAACATGTACAATATTTTGATTGATATTGGTTTCAAATTTTGGCACAAGGCCAGTATTTTCTGGAAAGAGGGTAGGTTGACAACATTGACCCCCATTCTATATTTAAGAGACGAGGAATTATGTACATTATTTACATTATTTACATTTGACGGATATTTGTCCTCATCTTATTTGTTGTTAATACGTTTCAGCTGATATACCCTCCAGCCTTCATCAGGTGTCTTGGGGAAATTTTGAACCTGGGTTCTCATTCCTAAGGTATTTTTTAAAATGTTATTATTATTATATGCCCATGGGTGTATGGCGTAGTGGTTAAGAGTGTGGGTTACTAACCCCAAGATTCTGAGTTCGATTCCAAGCAGTGACCACATGACTGGGAAGCAAGTTTCTTACCCACACAGGTATGCTAGTGCCTGTCAAGATTAAAATCACATGGTAGGTGTAAATGAATGTTCTCAACATGCAAGTGCTGTGCCTAATTTCCAGTCTTCTGTGAATAACCTGTCCAGCTATGGGGAAGTATTGCCTTGCTTGGAAACAGGCGAGGGTTAGCAACAGGAAAGGCACCCGACTACTGGAAATCTGCCTTAACAAATTATAATCATTGCTATATTTCAATATTGTAGATCAGGGTATCATAGATATGGATCAATATTAAAAGAGTGATGTTCTAGTTATTGATTTCTTTGGACTGGGCTCCCAGCCAATTTTTGCAGGTGGTGGAGTGATGCAAAATTGATTAAATCTAATTCAGTTGCTGATTCAATCAACCCTAGTATACTGGAACTCAGGAGAGGGAGGCACCGATTGCGTTAAAGCATCTTAGTCAGGAGTCCTGCCATCAGCTGTTAGCAACATGCATTTATTACGTCTCAAGGAACATGCTAAACTGAATAGAACATTTCATGATAATTCGCTCAGTGCTTATTTGAGCAAATTTCCTTTTCGTCTTTGCAGCATTAGTAAAATGGATATCAGGCCAATATTGGAATTAATTCAGTTTGTTACAACCAGATTGAATTGAAACAATTTCATTATGGTAGAATCATCATCATAACCATCATCATTTAATGTCCATTTCTCATGCTGGCATGGGTTGGATAGCTTGACAGGAACTGACATGGCCAGGGGTCACACCATGTTTCATAGTCTATTTTGGCTTGGTTTCTACAACTGGATGCTTTTCTGGATGACCACTTTACAGAGTGTACTGGGTGCTTTTTACATGGCACCTTGGTTTTAGAATATCAATTCTGTTGTGGTGGGCAGGTCTTCTTGAGTACCGTTTAAAACACAAGTACCATTATTTTCCCTTTGTTTTGTAACAGTCATTGTCTTTGTCTCCATTTTCCCACGCTTGCATGTATTGTGCAGAACTCATTAACGTAGATTCTATACAGCTGGATGCCCTTCCTGTCACCAACCCTCACTGGTTTCCAAGTAAAGTAATATTTCCCCATGGCTGGACATGTTTTCATGGCAGACTGGAGGAAAGGGACACTGCTTGCATGACAGTGACATTTGTTTATAACTATCACGTGATGTCAAAACTAGGAGATCCCGAAACACACACACACACACACACACACGATCTATAACACACATATGTACATGTCTTTGTGTTTCCTTTCCTTGGCATTGTGTGATAGTTGTAAATGAGCATCACTGTTATATAAGCAGTGTCATTTGTTTCCATTCTTCCATGAAAACATGTTTGGCCAAGGAGAAATATTACCTCACCTGGAAACAGATAATAGTTGGCAAGAGGAGGAGCATCCAGACAGAAAATCTGCTTCAAGGAAGTGGACATTAAAACAATAATCTTTTTACTGTTGAACATAAAAACAGATGCTTACACCCAGAGACACACACATCTCTACTCCCACTCCCTGAAAATACACGTCCACATAATAGGTTTTCATACATAAATACACCCCATTGATTTATTAATCGTATTATTGCAGTCAGTTGCTAAATATTTTGTATGATTTTACTCGGATATTTTCCAAGGCAAACTTTGCCACCACAATTATTTCAAAGGGTGTTTCAGTGTAGCACATACAAACATTTATGAAACAGCAATTTTAGGAAGACAAACTATTTGTAATGTAAAGTCGTTTAGTGACTAATGTTTTGACGTCTTAACACAAGCCAATAAGGGAGCCTATAGTGGTCACTCGACCTGCTAGAAATAGCAGCCCAATCTCTTTCAAATTACAACCTACTGTCTTAAACAGGGCAGGGCGTATTATACAATGTTGTCCTAGATACTGTGTTTGAGATGGTCATGACAGGAATATTTTGAACCTTTAGTCTGCCTGATTGGAGCCGATTAGTAAATAAATGACTAAAATTCAATCTCTGTTAACAATTGCAGAAATTCGTAACTACCCACACCTGAACTAATATTACCACTGCCACCACCACCACCACATTTTGACAAGTAGTTGAATATCAGCATGTTACCTGTCCAGGGAATACTGTTTGATTGCTGTATTTTTAATTAGATTTTTGTTTATAAATAACTGATTAATTAACCATTTCATATGTATTTCACATGTTCCACGTCATTTATAAACATATAAGCATAATTGTGTGGTTAAGAATTTCACTTCCCAACTACATGTCCTCCTCGGGTTCATCCCCTTTCTGCAGCCCCTTAGGCAAATGCCTTCTACTAAAACTCTAGGCCAGGCCTGGCCAGCTTGAATCACATTGTGGGCCACTTTAATCACAGAAAGTTTTTTAAGGGCCGCTTGTATACTGACAGAATTGAAAGCATTTTGCTTTCTCATTCACCTACATATATGATCTATAACACACATACATATGTATGTGTGTTTCCTTACCTTGGCATTATGTAATAGTTGTAAACGAGCATCACTGTTATATAAGCAGTGTCATTTGTTTCCAGTCTTCCATGAAAACATGTTTGGCCAAGGAGAAATATTACGTTGCCTGGAAACAGATAATAGTTGTCAAGAGGAAGAGCATCCAGACAGAAGATCTGCTTCAAGGAAGTGGACATTAAAACAATAATCTTTTTACTGTTGAACATGAAAACAGATGCTTATACCCAGAGATACACACATCTCTACTCCCACTCCCTGAAAACATACATGTCCACATAATAGATATAATGAATGAATGATCGTTGATTCAACATGAAATATTATCATTTCAAAAAACAATAGTATCTTTCTCTTTTACTTTTCATTACAATCTTTAATTTTTGATACAATTTTTAAAATGTCTGCTTAAATAAACCCATTTCCAAAAAGTATCAAGCGGGCTGCAAGATAAAAGTCTGTGGGCTGCGTGTGGCCCGCAGGCCTCAGGTTGGCCAGTCCTGTTCTAGGCTGACTAAAGCCTTGTGAGTGCATTTGGTTGGCAGAAACTGAAAGTAGACCATTATATAATCAGAGACATGCCGCGCTTGGGTAGGCAAGGTAGGCAGTACCTAACCTGAATAAAATAGATCGATAACAACAGTTTCCTTTTATGGCAAAATATGCATCTAATTTAATAAAATCATGAAGGTTGCTCTGATTACTCTGCATAAAATGCAAAATATCTTTTTTTTTTTTTTGTAGATTAGGTAGGTATAATTCACCCCTGCCTTTCAATTTCAGTATTAAAACTACGCATAGTACTGCTGTAGTACACGTGCTGTGTACCTTCTGCCTTCAACTCAGTCATGCGGCTGTCAGTTGAAATATATTTGTCACATATTTCAACTAACCTGAATTCTGCTCATACCCAAACACCGCGCCTATGCTCCATAAATAAATAAATATATATATATATATACTTCTAATATAGGATAAGATTTTTTCAAAAAATCTCAAGTGGCCAGCATATTAAAATACCTTTAAAGGTGAAAATTATAAATAAGGGCAAAAGAAAAATTTCTTTGCCAATATGCTGAGAAATAGACTTTAAATCGTCAATCACCACATACAATATACATCGCTATGAACACACGTTCTACTGAAATCGAAGAAAGCAAGCTAACGGAATTTTTTATAATGCGTTAGCTTGCTTTCCTCGATTTCAGTAGAACGTGTGTTCATAGGGATGTATATTGTATGTGGTGATTGACAATCTAAAGTCTATTTCTCAGCATATTGGCATAGAAATTTTTCTTTTGCCCTTGATTATATTTGTTTATATATGTATATATGATGGCAATCTTTCATAGTCTGCAGTTTTTTGCTGAACAAACCTGCACAAATGATTTGTTTATAGGGATCAAATGTATGCGCTGTACATAAGCATACTCCCACCATCAAATCGCTGTTTCCTGAACAGGTATACAGTGTACCACACATCAGGTGTCGAAGTGATTGCAAAGCAACACGAGATGAAGTGTTTTGCTCAAAAACACAATGCACCACCCGGTCCAAGAATTGAAACCACAATCTTCTGATCATGAGTGCAACACCCTAACCACTAGGCCATGCAACCTTGACATATAGACACATGCATATATATATATGTGTGTGTGTGTGTGTGTTTGTCCCCCCACCATCGCTTGACAACCGATGTTGGTGTGTTTACGTGTCCCCGTAACTTAGCAGTTCGGCAAAAGAGACCGATAGAATAAGTACTAGACTTACAAAGAATAAGTTCTGGGGGTCGATTTGTTCGACTAAAGGCAGTGCTCCAGCATGGCCGCAGTCAAACGACTTAAACAAATAAGAGGAAAATGCTATAAACCTGTGATATTTATTTTATGAAACCATATTCAAGTGGATCACATTGGGATCATCACATTACTCTCGTTTCTTACCCACAATACACAAGAGTGTGTTCAGAAATCATTATCATCATCATCATTATTTAACATCCGTTTTCCATGGGTTGGATGGTTCGACTGGTGTTTGGGAAGCCAGGAGTCTGCACCAGGCTCCAGTCTGATCTGGCAGTGTTTCTACAGCTGGATGCCCTTCCTAACACCAACCACTCCAATAATGTAGTGGGTGCTTTTTTTTTTACATGCCACCAGCACAGGGGCCAGAGGAGGCTGACAACAACCACGATCGGTTGGTGATTTTTATGTGCCACCAGCACGGAAGCCTGTCGAGGTGGCACTAGCATCGGCCATGTTCAGACGGTGCTTTTTACGTGTCACTGGCACGGGGATCACAACTACAATTTCCATTTGATTTTGATGTGCTTGACTCAATAGGTCTCCTCAAGCACAGCATGTCACCTTACAATCCAAGGTACTTTTGAATGGGTTGGGGCTGGTTATGCATTTAAATAACTTGCTATTAATCATTTTCTCTTTTCGTTGCAGGTTTGCTGTGAGCAGCTCTTTATTTTTATTGTGTAGTTTTTGTGGATCATGCAGTGCATGAAACATGAGTGCCGGACCACTCACTGTAGAGATCATCTGTACCTGTATTCTTGCCTTGCTGCTTATTCATCGCTATGGTGATTGGAGGAAGCAGCATGTTCTGGTTACCTTGGCTACATTCGTTGCCTGGTATTTCTCTTTGATGATAATCTTCATCATCCCACTGGATGTTTCATCGGTGAGTCGGCAGCCTTTTATTTCATATTACCTCTCCTTGTTGTTGTCTTTATTGTTAACGAACTTGACATTAAATTGTAATTATGTAGGCGCAGGCATGAATGTGTAGTATGATGTTTGCTTCCTGACCACATGGCTCTGGGTTCAGTCCCACTACATGGCACTTTTGGCAAGTGTCTTCTATAGCCCTGGGCTAGCCAATACCTTGTCAATGCATTTGGAAGACAGAAACTGAAAGAAGTCCATTGTGAGTGAGTGTGTGTGTGTATATATATATATATATATTGGGCCTATATATATATATATATATATATATATATATATATATATATAGGGTCTATATATCTATCTATATATATATATTGGGCCTATATATATTTGAAGAAAAGCAACAAAAATGTATTAGGCTATAGCAGTACGTACGTTTCATACAAGCTTCATTTATTTATGTAGTGAGGACACCACATAAGATGTGCAATGAAAATGTACTCCTCAGCTGCATAATGGAAGTTCATTTCAGAAAGCATTCTTCGTCCCTCCTTGTGTTAAATAAATAAATGGTAAAATACAAAAGTAGACAAACAGACTCAGAACATTCTTAAGGAATACTGAATACTGCTGAAATTTAACTTGGCATACAAAGCATTTCCAGTGACTCACAGTAAATGTTTTGTGAGTTATTGGTTATGCCACTTATTTAAAAAAATGTTCTCTCCTTTTAGACAGGTGGGAAAACGGTTAACCATGAAGTGTTACAAGATTTCTGTGAGTAGTGGGAGAGAAAGAAGGCATAAAACTAGAAACTTGGCCTTAATACTGCAAAAAGCACACAAGCTGCCAGACGAGGGTGTTGAACTACACGACTGATTAAATTTATGAGGGGCTACTGAAAAGTTCCTGGTTTTAAGGGTATCGCGAAAGGCCTGGCTGGAGTCCCAATCTTCCAAGTTCTTTTACAGGGCTTAGAAAAACTGAAAGACTAGTGCAATAAACATGCAAATCTGAGAGGGGAATATGTTGAATAAAATCATAATTAACTGATCCTTCTGTATTTTCTTTTACCTAAAGCCAACAACTTTTCAGCACCCCTTGTACCACCCATTGTGGCATTAAAATAAAGAATAGCAATGTTTATGTATATAAGATGTGGCCTCCTGCCAAGGTTTACCATGTTATTTAATTTGCCAACAAAGATTTTGTATATATTTGTTCCATCTTGCTCAAAGTAGTAGCAAAATTTCTAAATTTAACCTTTTTTATTGTTTTTGTGTTACCATATATCTATTGAAACACACTGCTTTTGTTTC
Organism: Octopus bimaculoides; assembly: GCF_046866305.1. Lineage (NCBI taxonomy): Eukaryota > Metazoa > Mollusca > Cephalopoda > Octopoda > Octopodidae > Octopus > Octopus bimaculoides. The sequence continues at coordinate 26,154,834 of NC_142937.1, forward strand.
AAATAAATTTAGAAATGATGAAGAATTTAATAAAATAACTTTGTCACCATTAAAGCTGATGTTTGGGACATAAATGAACATGAAACTTTGATGTAAGCTTTTAGTTTCAATCACTTTTATTTGGGAAATTTGTAAAGTAATAAAAAGGATTAACATGCAGACCAGATATTTTAGGTCCTAAATCTTAAGATCCCATACAAACTAGAAATATTTGATGACCACCATTATAAATGTTAGAATATTTCTGTTTAAACAGTTGCAGGTTAACACCTGTAAGAAAGACATGAGCAGGGAAGAGATTCCTGGGGGATGATGTTTTGGAGGAGGAAGGATTGGGTAATGTAGTTGGTGTGGGAAAAAGGAGAAAGGTGGGGTTGGATGCACCAATAGTGATAAATGGGTTAACCCTTTTGTTACTGTATTTATTTTGAGATGCTCTGTGTTTCTTTCAACTAATTTTAAATATAAATGAGCAGCAGAAGCCATTATAATAGTGATAGTAAAGACAGAGAGAGAGGAGAAAATATGTGTGTGGGCCAGAGGCTGGCATGTGCCTATTAGTGATGAGATTTCAAGAAGTTTGAACATCCCTATTTTCAACAGGGTCCAGCATGTCAGTCTGTAATAGCCATTGCACCATTCCAAATGTGGGAGCAGTAGTCCCTTGTGGGCTTCACTTGAGCCTTGTTCAATGAAATATTTCTTGGCCCTAATGAGAAGAACTAGTATTTGGAATTCAGTCCTAGCTATGCTAAAGGATGTGCTATCACCACAAGACTTTCTCTGTTATAGCCAAATCCAGCATTTTGAACAACCGTAAAGGCTCTAGTTGGGTGACCGCTCATGTTTATAGGGGTGGGGTATGGTGTTTTTTTTCTTGATATGAGTACAGCTTGAAAGTTTTTTGTTTTTTTTCTCACAAAGTTGATATGGCCCCATTGGAGGATGCTCTCGAGGTTTCTGTTTATAGAAATCAATGCATTAAAATCAAAACCCTTATTACTGAGTTGGATATTCTGCATTATATATGTCTATAATAGTTTCTACAGTTTTTTTTTTCCCCCTTCTCTCTATAAATATCTATACTTGTATTGTGTTATTTCAGTTCTCACACTCAATGCTGTTTCTATTTTCTTTTAGACATTTTATCGCCAATGTTTACAAAATCAAAAATTAATCAGTACTACCACTGCTGCTTACCAAAATGTTTCTGTGACAACAGCAGCTGGCAACATCTCATCCACATCACTACAATCAGGGACTGAGAAACTAACAACTGCTACAAGGAGAGTTAGTCCTGAAGCCGTCGTCGGATGTGAGCCACCACTCAGTCATGTACCTGACTATGTGCTACCTGCTCTCTGGCATGTTGTCTATTGGACATCCCAAGCTCTCACTTGGTAACAATTATTTTCTCTCTTTCTTATTATGCACCACCACTAATCCTAAGCACAACATATCCATTTATTAAAAGTTAGTTACCACAGCTTTATTTCTTTGCTTCATGTGTCTTTTGCACTATCTTAGAAACCGTGGAAACTTAGTCAAAAATTGTTATTTTAGCAAATTATTTAGTAATCTGTTCATGGTTCTGCTCTGTTTAACATGTCACATGCCTGATAACCTGTGGATTACGTACAAAAGAATTAATTACACACACACACACACACACAAGAACAAAAAAAGCACTGAAGTGCAATAGAAATATCTCCACAGCCATATAGGTACATAACAACATCCTATTTCAACTCATAAGTTGCACTCATACATATAACATCCCTAATTTAACTTTGTCAAATGTAATGCTTATTCACACAGTTTTGAATTAATCATGTATTATCTTGTAGCTTCAAGATTTCAGTGTGGTGATTGTTTATTTTTATACTGACTTGGTATGGTATGTGTGAGAGGCAGGATATGGCTGGTTTAAATGTTAAAGGGTTAATGTTAAACTTTAGTACATTTTTTTCTTGATAGTTTTAGCCGTACTTTGTGTATAAGTTTTGCACACCAGTTTTTTCATTCAAAATCAGCTGTAAAATAATACGACTCATACACAAGTCATCATCATCATCATCATCGTTTAACATCTGCTTTCCATGCTGGCATGGGTTGGATGGTTTGACTGAGGACTGGCAAGCCAGGAGGCCTCACCAGGCTCCAATCTGATCTGGCAATGTTTCTATGGCTGGATGCCCTTCCTAATGCCAACCACTCTGGGAGTGTAGTGGGTGCTTTTTACATGTCACCAGCACAGGAGCCAGTCAGTGGGTACTGGCATCAATCCTGTTTGGATGGTGCTTTTTACGTGCCACCAGCACAAGAGCTAGTCAGGCAGCACTGGCATCAGCCACGTTTGGATGGTACTTTTTACATGTCACCGGCAGGGGAGCCAGTCAGGCACACTGGCATTGGCCACGTTCAGGTGGTACTTTTTATGTGCCACCGGTACAGGAGCCAGTCGGAGCTGCGAAGCTGGCATTGACCATGTTCGGATGGTACTTTTTACATGCCACCAGCCTGGGGAGCCAGTCAGGCAACACTGGCAACGACCTATGCACTAGTAATTAGAATAATTAATAGAGCTAAAAACATTAAAGTATTGGTGACATTTGTAAAGAAATACATTCACTCACATAATATGTACACAGCAACACAATTCTTTGAGATATTTGTAATGTAAAATACATTCAAATATTGATCACATCAATTGGAGAAAAAATTCCTTTGTTTTTATTTGTCGATCTTTAGTTAACAACTGAAAACAATGGAAATATTAATATTTGGTTAATATTGAGTCAGGAATTTTTTTTCTAATTATGTAAATGGAGAGTAAAGATTGATTGTAGCACCACTTGTCCTCCATATATTTTCCCTGCAGATATTGTGTTGCAGCTTTAAGCTTTTTCTTTTAGATTTTAATTTCAACAAAGCATAGGAGGGAGTTATACCTTTAAATGCTTGATGGTTTCATAGTGTATAGTGGAGGGGGGAACAGGGATAAGTTTGAAATGTTAGTGTGTTATAAAAGGGTGGTTGGTGGGTATAGGGGAGGAGTGATAGATATCTCTTATTTAGATATTTGTTTTAGAAATTTTAAATGTAAAATTATTATGAACTATTTGTTAGCCAAAATCATTTTAATAACAACAAATAAAAAAAATGCGAATCAGTAAATAAACCGAATATATACCACTTATATATGCAAAATATAAACAATAAACTATAATATAGAAGACATTGTCAAGATTTTGTGGGCATTTCCTTACATACAATAAAGGCAGTCACCACACCTACAGGGTTAGGTAACGCTCTGACTTGCATGTGTGTGTGTGTGTGTGTGTGTGTGTACATTTAATTTTGTTGAATCCGAGCAGGAGGGGTTACTGAAGAAATATTACTAATAGAGAGGAAATGATAGTTGAAAATGTTTAGACTATTAACATCTGTTTGCATGTAAAATACTTTGCTTTCAAGACCTTAAAATCTGCGGTGTAAATTCCAGGTTGATCCTGCCATTGATGCAATCTTATTCCAATGCTGGTGACTTCAGTGTGGCAGGAAAATGTAAATCAGCTTTAATAGAGAATGCCATCTACTATGGCACCTACTTGCTCATATTTGGAGTTTGCCTCATCTATGTTGCTGCACGCCCCAACTTACACATCGATGGGTGAGTACCTATTTTCATTATCTCATCTTCCCATCATTTTAACTTCTTTGTGATTTTACATTTCTAAAGCTTGTAACCTGGATTACCATTATTCTTGTGTTGTGAAGACTGAGTTATTTTATTAATTTTACCTTGTCTTTTGTGTGTGTATATGTTTCACCGGTAGTAAGTTGCAGTTTTCTTTAAAAAATCTAGCATGAATTGGATGTGTCTCATATTGTCTCGCCCTTTATCATGTGAAGTGCATAACAACAAAAAAAACACTTTATTATTGTGGTGGTCAGGATGGGATTTGTGATTGTATGCCTTTTCTAACACCAACCACTTTACAGCATTGGCTTTGTACATTTTTAACACACTTCTGACATTAGAGAAGAATGATTATGCAACAAGACTAAGTGTTACCGCTAAACTGTTTTAGTTTTTATTCAGAACTACTACCGTGCAAAATAAATTGCCTTCATGTGGCTTCTGGAATCCACGTTTCTTCTGTTTATTCCTTTTATGGCCCACTGATTCATAACATGTCTCTAGTTTTTAAGGCATGAAGCAGATGAGACACATCTTGATTTCCTCTTGGAAAGGGTGCCAGTCTATCATAGATGGTTTGTGTAATCATAGTTATATTGGACCGAAGCCTCTACTGGATATGCTGTTTGTGTTTCCAGCTTGTGATAACTGTATGGCCTTTTTGGTTTGCCATGGTTGTCTACCACACTAATGAGAAACTTAACCAATAGTGATACATAATTATATTTCACCTCCATAGATATTCTGCCATAAGTGTAGTATGGCCAAATGGTTAAGAAGTTCACTCTGCAACCAGTAGGTCCCAGGTTCAATCCCACTACATTGCATTTTGGGTAAATGTCATTTTCTGCCACCTTGGGTCAACCAGTCCCTCGTAAATGAAAGTGGGTTGACAGAAAGTATATAGAAGTCCATCAGATGGATTATACCAGTATTGCATCAGTACAGCCTTGTATGGCACTGTGATGTGTTGATTCTATCTGAGAATTGCATTAAGGTTGTGTGTGTCTGTGGAATACTCAGCCACTTACACATTAATTCAAGAGCAGGTAATTCATTTGATTGGACAATTGAACATCAGAGATCCATCCCCATCGCCACAACCGCCTTCTCCCTCACCACAACCGCCTTCCCCACCGGCACAACCACCTTCCCCATCGCCAACATCAGCACAGATAAAAACTCTGTAGATAAAAATAGTTTTTGATGTTGTATAGTTTGAGATACCTTATCATGTATTTCATTTATGTATTCTTAGAAAACAAATGCTTTAACAGATTCGTGCTGTGCCAAAAAATAAACGTACATGTTTCAATTGGAGTGAACTAGAGTTTCTTTGAAATTTTATCAAATTCTTTGCCCATTTCTGATATTTAAATCTTTAAATAACTATTAAGTGTATAAAATTTCCTTTCTTGTTTTCTGTTTAGTGTGTGTGTGTGTGTGTGTTTGTCGCAGCATTCGTTACCAAAGTTTACTTTAATATTGTGTTAAAAATGTTATGTTAATGTTCAGGTGTGATACAGAATAATGTAGCAAATATTCTATTGTATAAGATAACCTTAACAAAAATATTCTACCAAACTTTAGGATTCTCTTGGAGTGGAAAATATATCAAATTCCCCGAAACTTTTCCCTATTTACACACACATGCACACACACACACCACACCACACCTGGTTCCATGAAACCCTCTCCAGTACCTCCTCCTTTCCATTACCATTATTCAAAATTGCAGCGACAGATAACATAATAAAATTCACAATTAAAGCAGTTAATTTCACAATTTATTTAAATGACAATGAAATTTATTAATTTAACAAAATTGCCAAGTTTGCTCAGAGCCTGCGAGTAAGGGAAAAAATTTGGATTCCATAATTAACAACCAAGGAACAACATTATTTGTCTTGAAACAATACATCAGATCTGTCAGGCATTGCACTTGTCCCCATCTCTGCATTACATTGCATAGAACTCAAAGCCATGCAGTCTGCATAATTGCAAGCTGCACACACATCACAAATACCCTGTCACACGTACAATTACCAGCTGCACACAGATTACACGTGCAGACCAGTTTAGACAATGGAACAAAATTGAGACAACCTGGAATATGTGAGAGTCATGGTTATTTGCTGAAAGAAACCAGTCCCTTGGTTGTGTGTTAAATCACCCTCAATACCCTATTATGTATAAAGAAACCCTCTCCCCAGATGCAATAGTACAACAACATGTCTAAGAACATTATTCCTCCCATTTGGCAGCAGTGTCAATTTGCTAATTAGTGCCAAACAATGTGCAGAGATGCATACCTTCATAAACAACTGCTGAAAGAGAAACAGCTGTTATTCTGTTCACAGATGGGACAACAGACAAAAACATGTCAAACTGTTGCCGTGCACTTCTCATAATAAACTACAGCATATGAGACGACTCTGGAAGTTTAATATTACGGAGGGCTTAGGATTGTCACATATATGTAAATATGTACACACACTCACAAAGATATATACATATATATGTACACACACACATGCACACACACACAGAGGCAGCCTTTGACTTTTTCTGCTCAAAAGAAATTTTCAAGCCAATTTTTACATGCTATTAAGGTGGCGAGCTGGAAGAAATATTAGCATGCCAGGTGAAATGCATAGTGGTATTTTGTCTGTCTTTACATTTTGAGTTCAAATTCCGCTGAGGTTGACTTTGCCTGTCATCCATCCCTGACATAAGGGCTCACACTTTGGCCTGTGTATATCATAAAATTAAAGGCTTCTTAATTTTCTCTTTACCAACGTGCTTAACCTACAGGTTCTTAATTACTTGTATTTTGTCCCTCCCTCATTGTAAAAGCTAAGAGGCTCACTCTTTGGCCTGTGTCTATGTTAATCTGGCAGTTTAAGTCTGTAGTTAAATGTTGTTAAATAGGTTTTTTTTTACTCTGTCTAGTCAGACATCGCAATCAAGCTATTTCCTTTGTCTTATATAATTTAATGAGTATTTATTCATACTTCCATTTTCTGGGTACATTACTACACACACACACACACAATAGTGTTTACTGACTCCTAAATCCTCTGTTACTATTTAGGATAATGGACAGTGATGATACATATATTTCTATTATTTGCAAAAAATTCTAAATTCATTGTTTAATATTTTGTCTGTTAAAATGTTATTGTTGAAAACAAAAGCAATTATTAAAAATGTTGGGGAGAAGGATAAAACGATAAAAAAAAAAAAAAACAAAGAATAAAAAAAAGAAGGGATGAAACAAATGTTTTATTGTCTTTGTTGATGAGCTCTTTACCATTTATTCTAACTCGAAATAATAACACCTCTTACCAAAGGCGATACCATTAGAAGGCTATAAATAAATATGGTGGCAGCTGGTTTCAAAGACCTGAATGTGTTTCTATTATTGTTTGTATTCTGTTGCATTAATTAGATTGATTAATCTGATCAAATTAGTTGTTTAATTATGATATTTTCACCTTTGCACCAACTTGTGATATTTCTGTTCATTCATTTGTTTTCAATACAAGGCTAATAAATTCACATTCAAACCTTTACACACATATTTCAGATATGTATGTGTGTTACTACCCCACCCCCTGGTGTTATATACACACACACACACACACACACACACACACACACACACACACACACACACATTGTAAACTCCCACATATTTAACCCTTCTGTTACCATATACATATTGAGATGTTCTGTGTTTCTTTCAATTACTTTAAATATAACAAAGAATTTAGTAAAATAACTTAGTTATCATTAAGTTAGTGTTAGGAACATAAATTGTGAGTAAGGTTTAGTGGAAAATCATAATTCAAAACTTATGAAAACAAGTCATTTGTACTACAGAACCAGAGGCAGTTTCAGGCAGGTTGGTATCAAAAGGGTCAAATGTTTCTATATTCTGTACATGCTCAATCTCCTTTGCAAGTTGTTACACACACACAGAGAATATATCTTTTATACATGAGAAGAGGATTTTAGTGATAATTACAAGCATTTCTAACAAAGGAAAGACATGTCCTACACGAAAGTACCAGTGTTTGATGTCATAATGGTGAAAGACCTAAAGTATTTAGAATTGGAAGATTATGCTCAAATGAACTAAGATGTTGGATTAATATAGTAATAATAATAATAATATACTTGTTGTATGCAGTGTTCTGGTGTATTAAGACTCTTCAAAAAGACAGTAATGATAACCAGAAGTGAACAGTAAAAGAAGCTATAAAAAGGAAAAGGTGCAGAGACATGTCAGAATAGTGTTGGTGGATCTTAGGCAGAATGGAATGTTTGAACAATACACTGTCCTGACAAAACAAACAGCTGTTGTAGGTCATTGTCATTAATCTATCAAATGTTCTGGTCATTTACTTTGGTCTGGCAGTAGTCTAATGTTCTTGTTGGTTAACTGCCTGGCATGGGGTGGAGGGTTCGACAGGATCTGAGGACTGCATTATGCTTTAATGTCCATTTTGGCATAGTTTCTACAACTAGATGCTCTTCCTAACAGCAACCATTTTACAGTGTGTCCTGGCTGGTGCTTTTCTTCATGACACCAGCACTAGTGAGGTTGCCATGCAGCTTGCATGACTGTGCACCCCTTTGACTGAATGTGACTACAGTAGAGAGGGAGGTGGCTGTGTGTTGGGAGACAAAAGGTTAAGGTATGAGAGAAGGAGCCAGAACAGAACAGGCTTCTTGTAGTAGAGAATGTACATGGTTACTTCCATTATAGAAGAGGAGGTGGTAGCTGTGACCGGGGTGGAGCAGGCAAGAGGTAAAAACAGTGATGATGGGGTGTCAGGGTAGACAATGATGAATAAAACAAATAAAGGTACAAAAACTAAGAAACAAACACTGAAAACACAGACTTGTGAGGTTTTCTTTCTTAATTTTGTTTTCTAATAAACTCGGTTTCATTTTGTTACATTTTTTTTACATTTCAGGGACAAAATCAAAGTCATTGGTGTAACTGCCAGCAACACTTGGGGTTTATTTCTTCTCGTGTTGCTGTTAGGCTATGGGCTGGTAGAAGTACCACGCACTGTTTGGAACAGTTCTAAAAGAGGACACATGTTATCACGCACGCAATTCAAAATTGCAAAGTTGAGCACAGAAAAGTCCGAAGCCGAAGAAGCTCTTGAAGATGTTTTGGAAGTAAGTCAACCAAAATCTTTCTGTTTTGTCTCAGAAAGGACGTACACCTTCCCTAGACATGCCTGACTTCTATGAATTTTTAAAGCAGAAGAAGTAGGTATTGTGATGTATGCCAAGCAAAATGCTAAGCAGCGGTGTGTCCATCTTTACATTCTGAGTTCAAATATCACTTTTCGTCCTTTCAGGGTTGATGAAATCAGTACCAGTTGAATTCTGGGGTTGATGTGTTGTGTGAAAATTTGAAACTAATATTTTAAGTTATTCCTTAATATATAATGAATAATCACTTTTTATGTGTGAGCCCGCTTTGAGCAGTTTTTGCAAAATTGTTTGTTTTGTCAATTATTAACTCTTAGTTTATTCATTTATTAACTGAAACTTACTTCCCACTGTGTGCACCTTGGTCAAGTGTCTTCCACTATAGCCCCAGGCCAACCAAGGCCTTATGAATGGATTTGGTGGACTGAAACTCATTGTGTGTGTGTGTGTGTGTGTGTGTGTGTGTGTGTGTGTGTGTGAGACCCTTGTCTTGACATCACATGATGTCATGATGTAAATGAGCATGATGTTCATTTCCTGTTTTCCATAAAAAAAAATCTGCCTGGTTATGTAGAAATACAAGGCTAGCCTTATTATATAAGACTGGGTGGGCGTAACTATTCTCTATCCTCTATCATCAAGATGTGTGTGTATGCATAAATATATATCTTGTAAATATATATAAATGACTGTGTTATCACAATGTTGTGTTTGTCGTAAATATCTCTCTGGTTTCAATTTGCAGGAAATCAAACGTGCTTCAGAGTCGATACGTTACAACCATTATCTCAGAAGACATGTGGATACAATTCTTTTGAAGGTAATTTTATTTCTTACTAAGGGATGCTACTAATTTTTTGCCCCTCTCTCTCATATTGACACTCTCCCTTTAACCCACCTCTTATCCCCTCCTCCATCACTAATCACCATCCCTTTATTTCCTTCTGTCTATTATCTTCTTTCCCCCTTTATGCCTCCCACTTCACCATCGCCACTTCCTCTTCCCACCTTTGCTGTTCCCCCAATTATCCCCTACAAAGTTACCAAAACACCAATAACACAGCCCATGATGTTTCTAACTCTTTCCAGTGTCCAGAAAACTTCCGAAAATCCATCCAGCGCAATGTTGATGATTATGAAGACTACGACAGCCCTATGGACTCTCCGACGGAACGTACTCTGGTTCGGCTGCACAAGAGGGTCATCCGAGCTTCCCAAATCTATCAGCGAACTCAGTGTCAATGGAACATGTTAATGGAGAAGGTCTTTGCCTTGGAAGATGTTGCAAATAATGAGTCGAACCCAGAACGCATTTTCAAGCATTATTCCTCCAGTGTTTCTGTAACTGGTCTCTCAAAACACTTCTATAACCCTAAAGTCGGTGAGTGAAAATGTTTTTGACTTAAGTGTAGTGTGTGTATGCATATGTGTATGTGTGTGTATGCTTTGCATGCTAGCATGGGTTGCACCAGGTTCCAATAGCCTGTTTCTACAGCTGGATGCCCTCCCTAATGCCAACCATTTTACAGAGTGTACTGGATGCTTTTTATGTGGTACCATCACCACTTTTTACATGGCATCATCACCAATACACACACACACACACACACACATACACACACACACACACTGACTCATTTTTAGCATCCACTTTTCCTTGCTCACATCAGTCAGAAGGAATTTGAGGCACATTTCTATGACTGGATACTTTTCTTGTCACCAACCCTCATCTTTTTCCAAGCAAAGTAATATTTCCCCATGGCCAGACATGTTTTCCATAGAAGTTTGGAAGTGAGCAACTTTGCTTGTATGATGATAGTGACACTGGTTTACAACTCTTGTGCAATGTCATGACAAGGAGACACAAATATATGCGCACACACACACACACACACACACACACACACACACACACACACACACACACACACACACACACACACACACACACACACACACACACACACACACACACACACACACACACACACACACACACACACACACATCCATCCACAGGGCTTTGGTTGGCCCAGGGCTATGGTAGAAAGCACTTGCCCAGAATGTGCTTTGCTGTAAGACTGAACTCAAAACCACATGGTTAGGAAGCAGACTTCTCAACCACACAGCCAACCAGTTGACTGCTATTAAATACCATTCTAAATGTGCTGAGTGCTTCTAATTTCTTCTTTCATTTGTGTGTGTGTGTGTGTGCGCACAACCACATGTGTGTACACACATACGCATACATAAACATACTTAATGGTAAGCATTTTTAATTGAACTCAGACATACATATGTATATGTGTGTATCAATAGCTATTATAAGCATCACACACACACACACACACATTGGCCATTATATTCATTTTGTTTTAATTTATTACTGCATAATGTTGTATTAAATATCAAAGTCTTTCACGGCTACATCACCAACCCTGCTCACTGGCAATATTCTGGTTACCATGGTTCCAACACAATTTCAATTGTTTCACTTTCAACACACTTTCTCATGTCATGTCACTTGCCAAACAACTACAACTCTCACTCTCTCTCTCTCTCTCTCTCTCTCTCTCTCTCTGTCTCTCTCTCTCTCTCTCTCCACACACATACATAAACATAAAGAGATATAGACACGTGTGTGTGTGTGTGTGTGTGTGTGTATGTATATATGCTAGCATGGAAAGCAGACGTTAAACGACGATGATGATGATGATACATTATATATATATATAATTATATATATATATGTGTGTGTGCGTTTTATATATATATATAATGTATGTATGTGTATTTTATATACATATATATGTGTTTGTGTGCACACATATATACTCACACAAACATTTCTAAGTGTATACTAAGTGCATGTGTGTATAAAAATATATCTATACACACACACATGTATGTATATATATATATATATATATATATATATATATATATAGGTGTTTGTGTCTGTAGGTGTGAGTATTTCTTTACATCTTCTGTTTAAGAAGGTCACTACAAATATTGTTGTCTTTGCTATTGTCACTTCTTTCAATAAATTATCCACTCACTTTGGACCTTCAACATTGAAATAAAGGGTCCCTTACCTGAAAAACAGAAAGAACATCTGGCAGTAAAACAAGCCCTTAATAATATATTCATCTAACCAAATAGCAATTGCTAGCATCATGGAAAGCTGGACACACACAGACATGAAATCGTTCATTGATTAATGTCCATTTTCCATGCTGGCATGTGTTGGATGGTCAGACAGTAACCAATGACCCAGAAGGAATGCCATGCTTCACTGTCCGCTTTCACACTGCGAAACAGCTATACCAGTGTTAGGAATAGCAAATTAATAGTGGATAGAATTTAAAAATCTTAGAATGTTCGGTCAGCCAATCTGTGACAAAATTAGAGAAATGTCTAATTGACGATGTGAGAAAAGTAAACAGATGAATGAATGAGTGACGATAAGGGTATTCGTGTGAAGTTAAGTTTGTTTTTAAGACGGAAGACGAAAACTATGTTTACAGAACTAAGAGGGGATTGCAATCTGTGCTGAATTAGAAGTGATGTACTGAGTTGAAAAAAGACAAGATTCCTTATCTGAACAACATCTTCAGGCTGGATTTGTATTCTATATATATATATATATATATATATATATATATATATATATATATATATATATATATATATATATATATATATATATATATATATATATATATATATATATATATATATATATATATATATATATATATATATATATACACACACACACACACACACACACACACACACACACACACACACATATATATATATGTATACATACACACAAGGATTACAGAACTCTTGTATTCTTATCCACACACCTGGCAACCTATCATGGAATATAAAAAGAACTTTTTTCAGCTTATCATTCTTCGATATGAAAACAATCCACAATATTCCGTCTCAATAAACCACTCTTGTACCAGAAAGTCGTTTTTTTTATATTTGCTATGGATTGCTTGAAGCTAACTTTCTTCCTACACCTTGATCCCTGGATCTTACGTTTATATATATATATATGTATCTATATATATATATGCAGTATTTTGTTGTATCATTTTTTAATTACAGTATTAATTTGTCTTTTGTTATTTCTTCTCTTCTAGAATGGTACTGGAAATGTCTGTTCCAGCCGTGGGTGATGAAAATAGTGGCCATCTGTCTTGCAGTAATGTCTTTCATGGTTGTTTGGTCAGAATGTTTGTTCTTTATAAAGAAACCTGTCTTGTCGTTGTTTGCCGTTTCCATAAATCTTGCCAACCAAAATCATGATTATGTCTACATTGAGGTCAGTACATTTTGATTGTTTTTTTTTGGGGGGGGGGTCTCCTTTGCCATTCCTCTCCCCCTTGATTTTCTTTTCAAATGACTAGCATTAATTTTCACTCAGTAATTCTTCCTACTTTCCCTTTGTAAAAATTCTAAAGTTCTTTGTTTTTGTCTTTTGAGGTGAGGATGCTTTATTAATTCTTAATTATTTTTGGACTCAATCAAATTTTATTTCAATCTTAACCCTTTTGTTACCATATTTCTGTTGAAATATTTGCAATTAATTGTGAAGTTAATGAAGAATTTAATAAACTAATTTTGTTATTATTAAGCTGGTATTTAGAACATAAATGAATGTGAAATTTTGATGGAAAATTTTAAATTTAGATTACAATAAAACAGGAATTTTATATCATGGAACCAGGGGTGGTGTCAGGTGGACTGATATCAAAAGGGTTAAATTACACACTGCCATCATTGGATGATGTAATCTGGGATTTACTGGGATTAAATAAAAAAAAAAATGGATGGCTATGGCTGGGATGTCTTTGAACATAAGATCTGCTTAACCCTTTTGTTACTTTGTTACCATATTTCACTGAAATACACCTTCTTTGTCTCAAAGAATTTTTAAGATAATGAAGAATTTAGTGAAATAACTTTGTCATTATTAAGCTGGTGTCTGTAACTTAAAATGACACCAAATTGTGATGAAAGGTCTTAATTTAGATCAATTTAAAAGAGGAAATTTGTATCATAGAACTAGAGTTAGTCGTTGGACTGTTGGTATCAATAGAGTTAATGACACTTGGCAATTAGTTATCTTAATATTTCAAAGAATTAAAATCAAGAGATCCATACTGACCTTTGGAAGCCAGGTTAATTGCTCATTGGAACCTGTTCTGGCTGTAAGTCAAAGCCCTAAGTCTACATTACCTATCTTCTTTCTTCTGCTGTTAAATAAATATACAACAGAAAGTTTAACCTGTTTCAATTTATGATTCTCCTCCTTGTTTACAAAATACAAGCCTTCAACTTAATTATTTCTTGTGTTGACTTAATCATTTTATTTATTCATTTTTTTTTTTTTCTTAGAATTATCAAAGCATGGGATAAATTACCTGTGTCAATAATTAGTTGTCAGGACCCTGTATTTCCCATAATTTACCAACAAGACTCCTGATACTTACGCACCTTTTCTTTATGAATTTTCACTTTTCTCTCTTTTCATGTTTCATTCTGTGCGCTATGTATTTTCCTATCATTACTGTCTTCCTGTCCCCTCTTTTACCTTTTCCCAATGAGTTGTAATATACCTGATCACTATATACAATCAATTCATTATTATTTTAAAAAACAATTTTCTAAGGCGCAAGAGTGGCTGTGTGGTAAGTAGCTTGCTTACCAACCACATGGTTCCGGGTTCAGTCCCACTGCGTGTAAATTTGGGCAAGTGTCTTCTACTATAGCCTCAGGTTGACCAAAGCCTTCTGAGTGGATTTGGTAGACGGAAACTGAATGAAGCCCGTCGTATATATGTATATATATATGTGTGTGTGTGTTTGTCCCCCCAACATCGCTTGACAACCGATGCTGGTGTGTTTACGTCCATGTAACTTAGCGGTTCGGCAAAAGAGACTGATAGAATAAGTACTAGGCTTACAAAGAAGAAGTCCTGGGGTCAATTTGCTCGACTAAGGGTAGTGCTCCAGCATGGCTGCAGTCAAATGACTGAAACAAGTAAAAGAGTAATGATGTTCTATTGTTGTTTTACTCCTGTTTTCATGCTCAGAATTGTTGAAGCATGAAATAAACTACCCACGTCAGGTGTTAATTTCCAGGACACTACATCCTTCAAAGATTCCATAAAACTTCCCAAAATTCACCAACATTACTCCCGTCATGTCTGTGCACTCTTTCCTCTTTATCTCTTTCATTCTGCATACTTCAGCTTTCATTACTGTTTTTCCCTACTTATACCTCTGCTTTCTGTCCCCTCTTTTATACTTTTAGAACAAGTTGTCGTACCCTGAGCTCATTATTATCTTTATAGTATTCTGAACAAAACCGTCTATTCTTGTCTTTCTAAAGTCTTATTCCATTCATAAAGACAGCTGACCTAGATTTGTATTAATATTAATACAGAAGAAAAATAAACTAAAGCAACCCTGTGGAAAGAAGGTTAAATTATTTTATTGTCGTTTAGTTTAGTAATTTGTTAATAAAGGTCTGTTTCTTGATAATTTAATTTTGCTTTATAAACAATCAGGAATTGTATAGAATCAAACTCTGTGTTTATTCTTGTTAATTCAGTCTCCATGGAAACAGACTTAATATATTGATTGCTCACATAATTTGACCTTCCATTTTTGTGAAACAATATATATTTTTCTGTCTTATTTTCCATTGTTTTAATGTGTTTGCTTTTTTTCTCATTGTCTCTCTTGGATATTCAGCAAAAATCTGACTTTCAATAGCTTATTGTTTTTGTTCTCACTCTGATATTTGTGTTTTTAACATGTCTATGAAGAGATTTTCTCTCATTCAAAAGCCACAGCAGCATACATTTCAATGGTATATATTTTAGGTGTGGTACTCAGAAGGCTGTTTCAATTTTGTATACTGAGTTTTATTCAGCTCAGCAAGCTTTCTGCAATACCAGTAGATGTATTATTCTCTGCTCACTGTACATGCACATGACAACTGAATACATATCATTGATAAGGCTCAAGGAGGCCAAAACACATCTAGCATCCTCATGAATGACTGCTGAGGAAATGTTTGTCTTGCTCTAAATACATAGTGTATTTAACACATGTCCATGAAGAGATTTTCTCTTGGACAAAAACCACAACATCATGTCTTTCAGTGGTGTATACACATTAGGTATGATACATAGATAGCTATTTTAATTTAATAATGTTTCAATTGTATACACTGAGCATCTTATAATTTTAGTTTTTTGCCATACTAATATGGATTAAATGGTTTTTCCATGCTAGTGGCCTGTAAATAGCACCATTTGAGCATAATCGTTATTAGCATTGCCTTCTAGCACTTGTGCTGGTGGCATGTTAGAAAATCATTCGAGCGAGGTTGTTGCCAGTGCTGCTGGACTGGCTCCTGCCAGATCAGATTGGAGCCTGGTGCAACCTTCAAGCTTGCCAGTCCTCAGTCAAATCGTCCAACACATGCTAGCATGGAAAGCGGACGTTAAACGATGATGATAGATAGATACTTAGCCAATGCATGAATAATCTACAAGTGCCTCCTTAGGGTAATTCTATGATCATGTCAGTGAAAATATACCGTCATAACTAATTAACCTATCAAACATTTAATGTTAAACAACTGGATATATTTCCTGTTTGACCAAACAGCATTTTATTTGTATAACTTTCTGGTCAAGACTCACCTGTCTGCGTTGAATGAATGGGATTTAAGGAAGCTCTGGCTGCTACTTCTCGTGCAATAAAAGTAATTTTACTGCCAAGTGATTCATTTCAATCTTTCACAATTCACCATGATTCATGTAATAAGGTAATGTTTGTTGCAAGGTTTTCAAATTACAACTCCTCATGGGCATATGGTGTAGTGGTTAAGAGCGCGGGCTACTAACCCCAAGATTCCGAGTTTGATTCCAGGCAGTGACCTGAATAATAATAATAATAATAACATCGAAAAATACCTTAGGAATGAGAACCCAGGTTTGAAATTTCCCCAAGACACCTGATGAAGGCTGGAGGGTATATCAGCTGAAACGTGTTAACAACAAACAAGATGAGGATAAATATCCATCAATTGTAAATAATTCCTCATCTCTTGAATATAGAACTGTACAACTCCTCACTTCTCATGAAACACCTTATTTCATCACCTACTATTATAATCATATTATTTCAAACTGAAAATAATTACAAATCAATTATTCTGAATTTCTCAGTTAATATGTTGTCATCATGTCTGTGTTATGCACAGCTCTCTCTCTGCAATGTTTGTTTATGTTCATCTTCTTAATTTTCAGCTAACCTCCATCTTGACTATTGGCTTCCTGTGTTTCTGTGCTTACTACACTGTGTTTCAAATCCGTATCCTCAACTATTATTACATTGCTCCTCATCATCAAACCAATGAGTACAGTTTGATCTTTACTGGAATGTAAGTCTTCTCAAATTTTTAACAAAAACAAAACTCCTCTCAAAGTCTAAAGATCGTTCTTATACACAAGTCTCTTCCAGCAATGAATGCTTTTATAAGCACAAAACATATTCTAGAATACTAGAAATATTGATTCAGTTACAAACTGAATATCTGCTGTATTCTTGTGTTATCGGACCGACCAAAGCCTTGTGAGTGGATTTGGTAGACAGAAACTGAAAGAAGCCCATCGTATATGCACATATATATATATATATATATATGTGTGTGTATGTTTGTGTGTCTGTGTTTGTAACCCCAACATCACTTGACAACCGATGCTGGTATGTTTACGTCCCCATAACTTAGCGGTTCGGCAAAAAAGACCAATAGAATAAGTACTAGGCTTACAAAGAATAAGTCCTGGGGTCAATTTGCTCAACTAAAGGCGGTGCTCCAGCATGGCCACAGTCAAATGACTGAAACAAGTAAAAGAATAAAGAACCTTGTACTTCTATAACACTTAATGTATTTTCATAATTGCTTGTTTATTATTTTTATTGACTGTTGCTCTCACTGTTTTCAGGATGCTATGTCGATTAACACCTCCATTGTGCCTCAATTTCCTTGGGTTGATCCATTTGGACAGCCATGTAACTCACGTCAATAATCTTGAGGAAACAGCTTACACAACTGTAAGAAACACTGCTTTATTTATTTAATTTTTTCTAAATATTTCACACATGCTGTTAGAACAGAAAGAGTTTTGTGAACTTAACATCATTAATTTTACTTCCACATTTTCATGCTGGTATGAGTTAGACAGATGTCTCACCACCTGCTGCTGCTCTCTCTTACAATCTGACACATACAACAGAGAACAACTTTATCAATCTCTGTTCTATTTGTTAGAAAAGTAGCTGGGTGCAGGCATGGCTATGTGGTTGAGACGTTTACTTCTGAACCACGTAGTTTCAGGTTCAATTCCAGTCATGAAACCTTGAACAAGTATCTTCTACTATAACCTTGGGCTGACCAAAGCCTTGTGATATCTCCTTGACCGAAACTGAAGCCCATTCTGTGTGTTTGTCATTATTATCATCAGTATCATCCAGTGTTTTAAATCCGGGTTTTGTCTCCATTAACGGGGGGTGGCCAGATCTACCTCAATGCCATAGCAACCACCCTCACACCATCATGCCCGGTTTTGCGCATGCTCCTGTTTCAAACCAGCTTGCCCAATCTCTTCCTCCACCTTTTCCTCAGTCTATCTTGCTTTCACGCTCCATTTACCTCAAATGCAATCACCCTCCTCAGAACATGTATGCATATCATATGTGCTGGTGGCACGTAAAAAGCACCCACCACTCTGAGTGGTTGGCATTAAGAAGGGCATGCAGCTGTATAAACTTTGCCAGATCAGATTGGAGCCTGGTGCAGCCTCCTGGCTTGCCAGTCCCCAGTCGAACTGTCCAACCCATGCCAGCATGGAAAACGGACATATGATGATGATGTGTGTGTATTTGCCTTACGCTTTCTGATTTTATGATGGTGCCATTGTCTCGCTGGCCACAATGAAAGGATATCCAGGTTTCTAGGCATATCCTGACATTTTGTGCAACCTTTGGAAACAAAAGGTTCTTTAAATGACGTTGTTTCCATTTCCCTACATAAGACATGTCCAGGCTGTTAGCTATTTAATAGGCACAAGGTCAGCAATCTTGGGGGGATGGGGAAAGGTTAGTTTATAGCATCAAAAACTCCAGTACTTAACTCATACTTTATATATATATTGGCCCCGAAGGGATGAAATACAAAGTTGACTTCAATGGGATTTGAACTCAGAACTAAAGAACCAAAACAAATATGCTGGGAGACATTTATTCCAACACTAATAATTCTACAAAATTCATCACCATTATAATAATAATAATAATCCTTTCTACTACAGGCACAAGGCCTGAAAATTGGGGGAGGGAACTAGTCGATTACATCAACCCCAGTGTTCAACTGGTACTTAATTTATTGACCCTGAAAGGATGAAAGGCAAAGTCAGCCTTGGTGGAATTTGAACTCAGAATGTAACGATGGGCGAAATACTGCTAAGTATTTCATCTGGCACGCTAATGATTCTGCCAGCTCACCACCTTTATAATAATGAGAATAAATGCCCTGATGCAGCACCAAGTATTGGCTCTCATGGCTTCTGATATCATGTACATTGTTTTGTCTTGGTATAAAAGATGGGCTACAGCAAATATTCTGTTCAATACCAGTCAGTTGTTTGACCATAACCAGTTGAGCATGTCCTTTGGTGGCTGACAATATGTGCATCTCTGATCACGAGCAGAAGTAATTGGGGAGCATCGAAGCCATGTGTTGAAAGGAATTTTGGTGGGGTTTTAATAATTCACCTCTGGAAACATGGATGTTTCATTCATCATCTTTAAACAAACCTTATTCAGAGACCTAACTAGGCCCCACCTACAAGGTCATATGCTGCTTATCTTGATGTAAGATCACCATGTTGCGCACATATGGTTGTACCCTTATCAGGCAGGTAGTCCTAATGGGATTTTGTTGGTGTGTGTGCTGCTCTCTCACTCAGTAATAATGCTCCCACTGATTACAAATGAATATTTTTATTGCTAATTCTATATTTCTGTGTTTGGTTTCTTTCAGATTATGGGTCATATGGATGTGATTGCTATAGTGTCTGACGGTTTCAATATATATTTTCCCATTGCTATTGTTCTGCTCTGTATATGTACATACTTCAGTTTAGGCAGTAGGATTCTTCACTTCCTTGGCTTTCAGCAGTTTGTCGGTGATGATGACATGACCCAGGAACTCATTGACGAAGGCAAGGAACTCGTTAGAAGAGGTGAGTTCGTTGATTAGCAAAAATATCCCTTATAATACTGGAGATTTACAACAAAAAAATATAAGGGAATAATCTTTGTGCAAGCTATTCCTCTCCTACTAAAAATTTTCGTGCTTTCACCACAGCTGGCATCATCTTTAATTCCATGTATCCAGCAATAATTATTTAAAATAATAATTATTGTTTCAAATTTTGGCACAAGGCTAGTGATTGTAGGGGAAGGCGTATGTCGATTACATCAACCCCGGTGTGTAACTGCTTTTCATCCTCTTAGAGGGTCTGAGAGAGTTAATGACCTCAATAATTCATATGAAACTATCAATTTGTAGAATTTCTTACCTGTAGTAATATGAAAATATATTGAAAAACTTGACAGAAAAATGGTTTTTAAAAAGTAATATGTTAACTGATTTAGAAAATTACTATTTTTAGATCTCACAAGATGAGATATTCAGCAACAGTACTTTGTAGTAAAGATTATTTGCCAACATAACATGGCAGTCCTGGTTTAGGACGAATGTTGCTGTAATTTAGCCCCAGGAGATATCATCTCCAACTGGCTGTACAACCTGATCTGCGTCCTTGTTCGAAAAATATAAGGACACAGATCATGTTGTATAGCCAGCTGGAGACGATGTCTCCTGGGGCTTAATTACAGCAACATTCGTCCTAAACCAGGACTGCCATGTAATGTTGGCAAATAATCTTTGCTACGTGTTATCTGATTATTTTGTCAGTATTTAACTGAGAAGTTCCTGTTTTTATTTTGTCATACATTTTTAGAAAAGAGACGTCGAGAAAGAAAAGCTGATGGAGAAGCGCGTCGGAAAATGTGGAATGACCAGTTTGGTGGCATTAAACCATCATCTTCAGAAAGTCCTCGCAGAGGTAAGGATTTCTTCCAAACAAGTTTATTGTCCGAAAAACAGAAATTATGAACAATACAATAATTAGATTTCCGGTGGGGGGGGGGGGGGGGGGGGGCATCTTAGCATGTTTTCTTATATGTTTGTTGATTGGGAGTCCCACAACCTGGTTTTAAGGGGGTCACCACTGTAGGGTTTGTCTTCAAAAACAGGTCAATTCTTTCAAAGCTAGACACCTTTGTGGATTTGAATGCCATACTCCTCATTAATAAAACACCTATTGTTACTTACTGTGCTCCTGTACAGATGAGCCAACAAAAAAGTCCTTCAATTTGTTAGAAATAGCAGCAGCCAAATCCCCTCAAATTACATCCCCGAATCTTCAGGATTTATAGATACACTGTTTAGTTTTGTCTTAAATACCCCTAAACAGGTGGGATGGTCGCAGTGTTTTTAATCATCAGTTTGCACCATCAAGTCTGACCCAGGGTTAAACAACTAGAGATCAAGTAAAACTGAATCCTTTGGGCCCATGACCATTCTGTTTAGTGGATGTGATTTCATTTGACTATAAAAGACAAATAAATGTGGACAGCCACATAGTTTTGTATTTACAGCTGAAAATATTGATGTTTCTGCCAATTAGTGAGGCACATGCACAAAAAAGTCATGTGACTTCCTACTTTTGCATCTTCCAGAAATATTGAAAGAAAAGTGCACCAGCTAAAGCTTGGCTACAGGTTGAAAGGATTAAGGAAGGAGACATTGTTAGGAGTAAAGTAGGGATAATTGACCTTTTAGTCAGATTCACCCTAGACAAGAGGATATTTATACACCTTATGTGTGTGTCTGTACATATGTATTACACTAGACAAGTGATGTAGATACCTATACCTCAATCACATGTTTTTTTTCCCATATACGAATGAATTTATGTATACTCACTTTTTAAATCATCTTTTATAAATCTATATAGGTATGTACCTGTAAAATAGTGGATTATTGACATCAACAGAATAAATCCCAGACTTTAAAAATAAGCACTGTGGTTGGTTTGTTGAATCAAGGCCTTGAAAACAGTACTCCAGCATGGCCAGAGTCCAGTGACTAAAACTAGGAAAAATTCCTCACAATCTACTTCAATGCAAACCTATCTCTAAAAAAATTTCCATTAAAGTGCATTTTTCTGAAAGTTGTAAGACCTCATACACCTCTTAACTCTCTTAAAATAAAAAGATTAATAAAGTGTGGCTGAAGAAATCAATGAGCCAACACATACATCAGCCGTTACTAATAGATTTTTTTTTCCTCTTCAATTTTTGTTTAGGTAAAATCCCTCGGAGTCCAGATGAAAATGATCGAACTGAACTTCTGCGCCAAGCTGATCCAGTCGATTATACGGGAGATACAACTACTGACAATTTAGAAGATTATATCAACATTAGCCATCACAACACAACTGCTGCCACAGGTTACCAGCAGTCACAACCTCCACCTAGATATAGCTCAGTAACAAGAACGGGCCACAAACCGCCCCGAGGAATCTTTGATGATGTATAGGAGTTAACAGACTTTTACTTTTTTAATGTGCTTTCGTATTTACGTATTTATATATGTATGTATATATCTATCTATCTCTTTCCTTGAAGATATTATGACAATGTATTGTCTGGGGGTCAAAGAAAATGGGTGAAACGACTTGATATGGCTGTTTCAAGTGGGAACAAGAGAGAAAAAAAAAAAGGGTCTAATATTTTGAATTATATATTTAACTAAGCCATTAATAATAATTTCAGAACCAATTGTATATAGAATGAAGCTTTGCAGTGTCTGGCATTTCCTTTTTTTTGTTTCCTCTTGAAATTAACCCCCCCCCCCCCCCCCCCCATTAGTTTCTGTAGTCAACTGTACATATCATTTCAGTCTTTTACAGGTTAGCATCCAACCCTAACACTTTTTAATCAGGTTTTCTGATTTATAAAAATTGTTAGATTTTTCGTATGAAGATAAAAAAAAAAACATTCCAGTAAAAAGGAAAAGAAAAAAAAAAACGGACGTTTTGTCCTTGTTTTTGAAAATAAAACATTCCAAGAATTTGTTAGATTAAGTATTTAGTTATGTCTTTCTCTTTCTTCACTCAACTTTCAAATTTGATTGGATTTAAGAATTTTAAAAAATTACATTCTGAAAATACTCACCTGCAATATTTAATTTACCTTTATCCAATGTTGTTCAATGACATTTCACAGAAGAATAAACTTTTTGAATTTTGAGTAGGGGAAAAGAAAAAAAAAAAAAAACGATGAAACTGTTGGAACAAAATTTAGTTTCAAATGCCAGGTGTCTGTTGTCTTACCAACAGAAATAAGGTTGGTGATAAAATAAAAGAGGGGTATTTATTAGTCTTTCTAGTAACCAGGTCTTGTAATATGGAAGAATTAATAAGTGGGCACATCAACATGGGGTGGGAGGGTATTTCATTGCTCAATCTCACTGCAACTGTGGACATCAAAACTGTTAAATTCATTTATTTTCTCCCATTTAGTAATAATTTAATATTTTAATAGAAATAAAAATTTAAAAAATTTTTTTTCGTTAATGAAGAACTTGGTGTTTTTACTTTTCCTTTGACCCAACCTGAAGAAATTCTATTTAACTGTGAAAAGAAACACTAATGCTGGTTCTAACAAAGAATTTATGCAAAAGATAGCCTCAGGTGAATTTCAAAACATTTACTCTTTAGTTTGGATCTAAAAATTAATCTCAAATTTGAAAACTTTGAAATATTTTTGAAGAAATTTACATTTCACTACTAATGAGTAAATAAAATTCATTGCTTATAAGAGTACTTACCATATTTCAAAGAAACATTGTTTTTAACCCTTTTGATACCAACCAATACGAGACTGTCCCTGTCAAAGTGATCTAAATAGGAATTTGCCATTAAAATTTCAGGTTAATTTATGTGCAGAATTCTGCTTTAAGCACCCCATCATAACTTTTTATATTTTTTGCAATTTTCAGAAAATCTTTGTGAATTTGTGTTCTACATATAGGAATTCATAAAATTAGCTCCCACCCCGTCAAAGAAATGTGATTTAAGGAGTATTTAGCTGTTATTTTTAGCACATCTCAATCATCTGATACCTTTTTTTTTCTTCTTTTGTCACTCTGGCATATTGATGTTTTTCAATATCTCCCAATAAACACATTTAATGTGGGGATTTAAGCCAAAAGTGTATAATACAAATTTGCAAACATTTTCTGAAAATTCCCCAAAACAAAAATGTTATGGGGGGGGGGGGGTTTGCTTAAAGCAGAATTCCACCATTTATGATGGATAATGACAAAATTATTTTATAAATTCAATATTTTCAAAATTAAAACAAAAGCAGTCAACAGAAATATAGCAACAAAAGGTTTCGATAAGTTTTACATTTCCCCCCCACCCACCATCTTTTCATCATTTAACGTCCATTTTCCATGCTGGCATGGGTTGGACGGTTTGACTGAGGGGTGGTAAGCCAGAAGGCTGCACCAGGCTCCAATCCGATCTGTTTCTACAGCTGGATGCCCTTTGTAACGCCAACCAATCCAAGAGTGTAGTGGGTTCTTTGTACGTGCCACCGGCACAGGAATCAGTCACGCAAGCCTGGCATCGATCATGTCTGAATGGTGGTTTTTACATGCTACCGGAATGTATAACAAGCCAAATAAAAAATTGTACTTACTTTCAGTTAAAGGCATGTGGTCCACGAAAGACGAAGCTGCAGCAGTGACTGGTTCAATAAAGAATATAGTTGGATGCATATTATAGTTGTTCATATATATGACTTTGAATTACAATATTTGCAACTGCAAGGTTTGTCTGAAATAAAAGTAAGGCCTGGCTATATTATGAAGTTTGCTCCCCAACTACGCTGTTCCATATACAATCTCAGTGCACATATCTTCTACCATGGCCACTTGTAGACAAAATACGTTGGAAATTAAATTTGTCATCAATTGAAACTTGCTTCTATGCATAAATTTCTAATGATATTCAACTCCATAATAGGAGGGAACTCAACAAAACTCAATACATGGATTAGTATGAACGTGTGCTATGAAACAAAATATAAATACCTGAAAGCCGTCACAGAACCAGAAATACCATAAAAAAGAAAATGGATCTAAAAATTTTCATTCAGCAAAACCAGACAAGAGGAGGGAAAGAGAAAAAAAGAACTTTTGCAAATTTTTATCATGAAAGGTTTTGAAAAAATTCCCAGCTTCTCTTTTATTTGACTTGGAGCATATTACAAGGCAGTTTATGTCCATGATTGCAAAACAAAATGTCAAATTATTTGTCCAATGAATTATTTTATTATGTCTTCTGTTTTGTTGTTTATTCTTTTGTAATCTCATCTCCACTGCCATCACCACATTCATCAGAATCCTCATCTCCAGACACATCTTGGTTCTGTTCTTCCAAGCGTTCCAAATGTTTGGCCAACTCAAGTTCATCAGTATCGGACACAACTTTAGGCTGCAATTAATAAAGAAGTTCTTAAGGGTTGAGACAGATACAAGCTAATGTATCAACAGGCATGTTCAAATCCTGGCACTTCCTAACAAGGGCCCATGATATCGTTAAAAAGACTAAGTCAGAAAATGCTCATAATTCAGTTAATTATTGAGAATATTCTGAAATTATTTATATAGGCACAGACATAGCTGGTTAAGCAATCTGCTTCCCAACAATGTGGTTTCCAAGTCAGTCTTACTATGCAGCACCTTGGGCAAGTATCTTCTACCATAATCCCAGGTCGACCAGAGCCTTATGGAAACAGAACGCTTTTATTACATACATACATATATCGCATCATCATCGTCGTTGTTTAACGTCTGCTTTCCATGCTGGCATGGGTTGGCAAGCCAGAAGGCTGCACCAGGCTCCAATCCGATCTGGCAATGTTTCTAAAGCTGGATGCCCTTCCTAATGCCAGCCACTCTGAGAGTGTAGTGGGTGCTTTTTACATGTCACCGGCACGGGAGCCAGTCAGGTGGCACTGGCAACGATCATACTCGAATCGTACTTTTTACATGCCACTGGCATGGGACCAGTCAGGTGGCACTGGCATCGACCATGCTCCTCCCTAAATATTTCTGTATGTATATAATAGAGTTTACTGTTCCATTAGAGGTAAGGTCAGCAAAAAAACACTCCATCCAATGAGAGATAAATATCATTTAATATACACAATATTTAAATATGAGCTACTAATAGTTTCATGCAATGAAAACACAATAATTCTACAGACTTATATAACATGCCTTATGTCTCCAAGCAATCCTTCAGGGTCAGAACCATTTGCATTTGAGTCTGAAGGAGTGTTTCAAGTCACAAGGAATGTCATATAAAGTTTTTGCCAAATCACTGCAATTCCATGGCATGAAACTATTGGTTCTTATTTAAATATTGTCTTATTTTTTACTTGTCAGTTATTTGACTGTGGCCAAGCTGGGATACCCTCTTGAAGGGTATTAAGCTGAACAAATCAATCCTGACGTTTTTTTTTGTTTTTTTAAGCCTGGTATGTATTCTATCAGTCACTTTTGCCAGACCGCTAAGTTATGGTACAAACACAAAGACATGCATACATACAGATACATACACACACAGGCTTCTTTCAGTTTCTGTCTACCAAATCCACTCACAAGGTTTTTGATTGGCACAAAGCTATAGTAGAGTACACTTGCTCAAGTGTTCCATGCAGTGGGACTGAACTTGGAACCATGTGGTTGGGAAGCAAGCTTCTTACCACACAGCCACGCCTGCACCAGTATATTAAATGATATACATACATATACCTGTGTACACCTGCTATGCCAGCATGCATTAGCTGAGTAGCCATTACCAAGTTATATCTCACTGACAGCCACTGGTGCTCATACATGTCGTTTAACTTGGTTTCTGAAGTTGGATGCTTGTTCTGACACCAAAACCACTTTACAGTGTGCCAGGTGTTTTTTTATGCGGCACCAACAGTAGAGAGAGGGGTAAATCGTCAACAAGATATGAACTTCACAAGT
Organism: Octopus bimaculoides; assembly: GCF_046866305.1. Lineage (NCBI taxonomy): Eukaryota > Metazoa > Mollusca > Cephalopoda > Octopoda > Octopodidae > Octopus > Octopus bimaculoides. The sequence continues at coordinate 26,182,057 of NC_142937.1, forward strand.
CTACACTTTCTCTTCCCAGGAGAGAAAGTGATTACAGCAGAAATGCCAGAATGGCTGGGTGGAAGGAGCAAGAGTATAAATGGAGAGAGAACTCATTAATTTTAATGGATCTGTTTTATATGAAGAACAACTTTAAGCCTTTGAGCCCACAAGTATGCTTTAGCAGGCAGGGTTTTGTTAGACACAAAAGAGAATGGTCAGAGGATTGTGTTTACAGTTGAAAATAAGGAGGTATAAACACAAAACCATGTTGCTGCCCGTTGTTTGTGTCTCCCAGGTGTATAAGTCAAATGAAATCATTCCTGTTAAAATATATTCTCAGATTCAAAGGGTTAAATTTCCCATTATCATTCTGTTGTGTCCCCCTGGTGGTGGTTAGTTATTGTAAGGGAGATAATCATTTCTAGATTAATCATGGCAAGAAAAACGATTGGACTTTTACATCAAAGAGCAATGAAGAGACATTGAATATACGTATTTAGTTTTCTTTTTTGTTTGTTTTCCAGTTACGTTGCTTACTCATTACAAAGATCTTTAAAATTTCTAGTCCTTAGATATATTAACTAATCTACATTAGACATTTTACGAAATTAAACATTTCTTACAGATGGAAAACAATGAGAATATCATGTCTGTTGTTTTTTACCACCTCATAAAAACAGAACCAGACAGCAGGTGCACAAGCCCAGAGCCAACGCCTTGCCTTCAGTCCCAGCAGAGCATGAAAGTGGCACCAAATATTAACCGATAAGCAAAGTGAGCCATGTAGTCTGATGTAGAATGTTTTGGAGAACAGCATCCAACAGTTGTAACTTCTGATCGAGAAACACAATACCTTCACCTCACCAATTCTATGCAAATCTAAATCAATATAAACTTCAAACTTACAGCCATTTGCATGTTAAACATCCCTCCCATGCTTTCGATGGCCTGTTGCACAACATTGGTAGCATTTGTGAGAGCACGCAGGCCATCAGCCTTCTCTAGAGTCTGGGTGGTCATTACATAGAGGGGAGGAGCAATTAAGTTGATCTAAAAAGAAAGAAAGTCAGAAAAACAAATTAATTTCTTATACCAAAATAATTTTGAAATAAAAAGCAAAAATTGAAAAATCAAATCAAATTTAAGAAGTTCATTGAATTTTTATATCATCACCACCATCCATCATTTTGAATCTGGATTTTGTCCCCGTTAACAGAGGTGGCCGGATCTACCTCAGTGCCATAGCAACCACCTTCACACCATCTCGCCCAGTTTTGAGCGTCCTCCCTTCTCAAGCTAACCCTCCCAATCTCCTCCTCCAGCTGTCCTCTCCACACTTTCCTCGCTCTATTTCACTTTCGCTGTCCATTTACCTCAAACTCTAACACCCTCTTCAGAACATGCTCCTCATCCCGCCTCAACACATGCCCATACCACCACAATCCATTCACCCTTGCCAGCCGCTCCACTGATTCCTCCAGCCCCAGCATCTCCATCAAGTCCTCACTCCTCCTCTCATCAAACAGCCTCATTTCCCCAGGAACAGACATGTCTTCACTGAAGATTGGAAACGAAAGATATTGCTTGCATTTTGGAGCCTTTTTATAATTATTATGCAACATCAAAGCAAGGAACATGCATATACAGGTATGCACACACACACACACACACACACACACAAAGAACCTCTTTCAGTTTCCATCTACCAAATCCTTTCACAAGGTTTTAACTGTTTGGTCGCAAGAATTAGAACTTGAAACCTTTCCTCAACTCAATTCCACCAGGGAGAAGCTGGGGGAAAGAAAATAGCTTACTTTGATTGGCATTTCTTCTGTTGATAGTTCCAGGCCTTTATTAAGGGCTGCTTTTACAGCATCAACTCCTTCGTATTTGTAGCAGGCAACTTCAATATCTAAATAAAATATTGGAAGAGAAATAAATCAGGAAATTGGACCACATCCAAAATTTAGAGAAACAACAGCATTAAGATGTGTCAAGGACATGTTGAGCCTTGTCAGTTTATTTAATGCTAGGAGTTGATATAACTAGTAGTAGTAAAAACAAAACAGAAACAAAGTACAGTTTTATATTTAAGAGATGAGGAATTATGTACATTATTTACATTTGATGGATATTTATCCTCATCTTGTTTGTTGTTAACACAACATTTCGGTGGATATACCCTCCAGCCTTCATCAGGTGTCTTGGGGAAATTTCACTCCATAACTGCCCACGGGCATATGGTGTAGTGGTTAAGAGCGCAGGCTACTAACCCCAAGATTCCGAGTTCAATTCCAGGCAGTGATCTGAACAACAACAATATCAAAAACTACCTTAGGAATGAGAACCCAGGTTCGAAATTTCCCCAAGACACCTGATGAAAGCTGGAGGGTATATCAGCTGAAACATTGTGTTAACAACAAACAAGATGAGGACAAATATCTGTCAAATGTAAATAATGTAAAAAACAAAGTAAAACACTACCAGCTCGTATTTTCACAGCTTGGGGTGTCAACCGGCGCTGGATATTTTCAATAAGGACTCTTTTGGTTTCGTCTTCAATGTCACATTCATCCAAAATACTAGGGGTTCTGTAACAACAAAAGTTTCAAATACACTCTTTTTACTTGTTTTTCGAAACAGAAAAAGCTAAGACATTTTGTAAGAACTATGGAGTGGGGCGGGGGGGGGGGGGTAAAGGACCCCTGAAAATAATAGAATAACAGAAGAATTCAGATCTGACCAACATTTCTAAAGGAATGGAACCATCAATTACCATTTCCTCCAAGTTTCCTCAAATTTGTTTTTAAAACAAAATAGGCAAAATGGAGCAATAATACCGCGGTCCGAAAACTATTATCAGAGAAAAAGATGGTATGGCAGTAGCTTTGATCATCCATTACTCTTTCAGACAAACACCACCAACATGTATCAAAGAAGAAGCCTCTACATGAATGCTTCAACTGCTAGAAATAGTAACCAAGTGATTTCTCCTCATTCTGGTTTTCAATTTTCATTCTGTTTATTTATTTATTTATTGATAGGTTTTGTAAAATTTTGTCTAGCAAATCGTTTGGCTCCTATGCTAGTTACACTCTGTAAAGTGGTTGGTATTAAGAAGGGTATCCAGCCATAGAAACCATGCCACAGCAGACACTGGAGCAGGATGCAACTCTCAGACCACAAACTATGCCAGCATGGAAGACAGAAGATATTAGATGAGGATGATTGTGTCAACAGAGAAAAGAAATGAAAAAGTATATTCGAAGAATGTTAGTGATTCTAGAAATCACGATTGAGAAGAAAACAGTGGAAGAATATGCACGTGAGAGAGAGACAGAGAGAGAGTGTATGTAAGAGAAAGGGAGTGTGTATGTGAGAGAGAAAGAGTGTGTGTGTAAGAGAGGGAGAGAGTCTGTGTGTAAGAGAAAGGGAGTATGTGAGAGAGAGAGAGAGAGAGTGTGTATGTGTGAGGAACCTGGCACTCGGTTGGTAACAATGAAGAGAGAAGCAGATGATTTGATCAACAGAACAACCTGAATGTGAAACTAATGTGCAAGTGGCTGAGCACTCCACAGACATGTGTACCCTTAACATATTTCTCAGAGACATTCAGCATGACACAGAATGTGACAAAGCTGGTCCCTTTCAAATCTAGGCACAACTCATTTTTGCCAGCTGAGTGGACTGGAGCAGTGTGAAATAAAGTGACTCGCTCAAGGACACAACGCAGCACCGGAAATTGAACTCGTGAACGGTGGACCAAATACCCCAACCACTAAACCATGCACCTCCACTAAGGAAACCAGTGTATATAGAATGCATAGTCTTTGGTGGCAGTAGAGGATGACATCATTGAATGGCTGGAGGAAACCTAACATAGACTGGAAATGAAAAATGACCGAGCAGATTAACCCTTTTGATACCAATCTGCCGGACACTGGTTTGGTTCTATGATATAAACTTAATATTTTAAGTCTTTTGTTATTAGGAATCTGTTAAAATACACTGAATTTGTTTCAATTAATTTTTAAAATAATGAAGAACTTAGTAAAATAACTTGGTCATTATTAAGCTGGTGTCTGGAACAAAAATCAATATGAAATTTTAATGGGAAGTTTTAATTTAATCCATTAGCATTTAAGCCAGCCATATTCAGCTTAAATATTCCATCTGTTTTATGTTCAAACCAGCCAGATCCAGCCTCTCACACCTACCTTACAATGTCATTCTAAAAATAAACAATCTCATCATAGAAATCTCCAAGATATAAGATAGTGCAAATTCAAAACAATGTGAATAAAGAAGCATTGTATTTGACATAAGAATCTGAATGCCAAAGGGTTAAATCACTTTAAAACAAGAAGCTTGTATCATAGGGCCAGAGGCAGACTTAGGCAGGTTGATGTCAGAACAGTTGACTGATGTTAAGATGTGTGAGAGGGTTTATCAAACAAGATCCCATGATCTTTTTATAAGAAATGTTGACAAAAATGTAAAATAACTTAAAACATAACTTACGTGACAGCATGCTTAAAAACATCGTATGAGGCTCCGGGCTTGTTTAGTTTTTCATCAAAGTACCAAGCAGTCTTTTGGTAGAGGTCAACTAACTGTTCATCATTTGTGTAGCCTAAAATTTCTCCAACATGTCTCAAAATACTGTTAACCTACAATCAGAGCAACAATAGGCTTAAACAAAGATTGATATCAACTGCTCTAATAAGCTGTTGTTATTCAAAACAGATCAGAATTAAAAGATGACCCAGAATACTTTGAAGAAACTTTGTCCTATCTCATTGCATATCACTTCCTTCTCCTCTGATGGAGGAACGGGCATATGGCGTAGCGGTTAAGAGCGTGGGCTACTAACTCCAAGATTCTGAGTTCGATTCCAGGCTGTGACCTGAATAATAATATCAAAAAATACCTTAGGAATGAGAACCCAGGTTCGAAATTTCCCCAAGACACCTGATGCTCTGCTGAATGTGCAATGTTAATGGGAATGTAAGACAGAGTGCAAGTGTCCTAAGAAAAACATTGGGCATAAGAGGCATCAGATGTAGTGTGCAAGAGAGATGACTGTGCTAGTATGTGATGCATATGGACGAGAACAGCTGCGTAAAGAAGTACTGAACTCTAACTGTGGAGAGAACCTGTAGAAGAGACAAACCGAGGAAGACTTGGGACGAAATGGTGAAATATAATCTTTGGTTGTTGAGTATCATGGAGATGATGACAAGTGACCAACACTTTTGGCAATTTGCTGTGCTTGAGAAGATACGTCAAACTCAGTAAAATTGTAATCATGGCCAGTGCTGGTGACACATGGAAAGCAGTCATGCCAAAGTCATGTAAAAAGCACCCAGTATACACTGTAGAGTGTTTGGCATTAGGAAGGGCACCAGCCGTAGAAACCAGGCCAAGACAGACTGGGGCCTGGTACAGCTCTCTGGCTTACCAGCTCCAGTCGAACCACCCATGCTAGAATGGAAAACGGATGCTAAATGATGATGATGGAAAAAAATGAGTCTGTGATGCTTACAGTCTTAGCTTTAGCATATTTCTCTTCACATTTTTCTACTTCTTCAGGGGAAACTCTTCTTTTGGACAAATCAATGTAACCTGAAATTAAAGTAAAAACATTTAGTAGCAAAAGTCAATGTTTTCAAATTACTTAAAATGTTGCTATTCCTGCCTGTAGAACAAAAAAACACACAGCAGGGGTAAATTTAGCAAAACATTCCTCCAATATTTTCAGGATTGATAGAGTAAATACTACTTAGGAGTGTTAGCAAATAACTTAAGTTATCTGCTAGCACTCCTAAGTTAACTTTCCAAATGGATTGGTATCTATTTTCATGGTAAATTGAGTGGAGAGGGGGGGCAATACTATGCAACATGTGGTGCATGACAAGACAATAAATTCATACACATGATAGGATTCTTTCAGTTTCTGTCTACCAAATCCATCCATAAGGATTTGATCACTTCAGAACTATAGAAGACACTTGACCCAAGGTGCCACTCAGTGGACCTGAACCTGAGACTATATAATTAGGAAGCAAATTTTTTAACCACACAACCACATCCACAAAAGTGATTGATATTTCAATTAAAACCTTCCATCATAATTTCATGGAAGAAATTTTTAAGAATGTTCCAAACAGCAGCAAGACAAAAGTAATTTTACGAAATCCATCCAAATTCTTGACTACTTTTGAAATGAAATGAGTTGAAACACTCAGGCAGTGGAATCATTGGAAACATGCTTAGAAAATAAGATAACTGACCTAAGTAAATATGGATGAAAGCCACAAATGCTCAGTGTTAAGAGAATAAAGACAACACCAACTGAGCAGTCACATGAAGCAGTTGGTAATTTATAAATGAACCAATACCAAGGCAACGAGATTAAACTCAAATAACAACCTTTGAGATGGATGTACAAGGCGCAGAAAAGTTCATGAACTATGGAATCAATAAGACATTGTCGTCATCATCATCATCATCATCATCACACTAAGTAAGTCTTCTACTGTGAACACATCCAAGACAACACAGTTTGAATGAGCCTTTTGTCTACAAAGCTTTCACAATACATGTCAGGCTATGTTAAGAATCCAGGATGTGCTTTTACAGTTGGCAAAAAGCATAGGACATTACCTGTGTCGACAGCATGCTATTTACGGTCAGTGAACACATGTGAAAGGAGAGAAACACACACACGACAGGTTACTTCAATTTCTGTCATGGTCATAGAATAGAATGTCAACCAACAATGTTCACACAGTAGGATTGAAACCCTAACCACATGGTTCCAAAGCAAACTTCCTAACCTCAGAACCACATCTGACTTCTACTGGGTACTTCCTTTTGTTTTCATTTGTATCTTCCTTTTCACTTCAGTTTCAATTCTTTGTATTTCATTAAAAAAAGGGGTTGCTTTTAACTTTGCTATTGATAATGTAATTACTGGTAATTTGAGAAAATAAACCCTTTCGAAACCAATCAATCTGAAATCACCCTTGGATCTATGATTACAACCTCCTTGTTTTAGAATGATCTAAGTTAAACCCTCCCATCAAAATTCCATGTTAATTTCAATTCCAATCACCAGCTTAATAATAAGTCCTTTTAATAAATTCTTCATTATTTTTGAAACAGAGGAAGTGTATTTCAATGGAAATATGGTTATGAAATGGTTAAATAATTTAGCTCGTTGCTTTAAACTGGGAGGAGTTTTATTACTGTGAAAGAAAATAGTCTATTTTCAAAGTTTGCCTGGTAAATACAGTTAATATGAAAGACATTCCAACACAACAAACGATACACAATAATAGATTTTTGTGTTGACAGTACAATTAGTTTATTTGTTTTTTACTTCCTTGTTCCACTAAGATTACAGGTTTTTATTTGTTACTATACCAACCACTGACTTTTATGTCTGTATTTTGTACAACATGAATGACCTGTGTTTGATAAACTTATGCCTACCTCTACATTACTTTCAATATAATCTTCATAAACACAACAAACCTACCTTAAGTCCTGTCTAACAACTAGCTACAATTTCTGACTTCTTGTTAAAAACAAAAACATCTCTACAGCTGGAAGAGCATTTAAATAGACTGGAACAAGCAGTGCTTAAGCCTTTGGCATTTAAACCAGCCATATCTGACCTAAATATTTTGTACAAACTGGATACATCTGAACTATCACACCGACTCTACAATGTCATTCTAAAAATAACAATCCCTTCATCAAAATTTCAAAGCAACAAGATAATGCAGGATTAATTCAAAACAATGTGAATAAATAAGCATTGCATTTGACAGAGTAATCTGAATGCTAAAGGATTAATGTTTCTTGCTTAATATAGACAAAGGTCAATAGATCATAATCTTAATTTCAAAGCCTGGTAACGATGCCACATAAAAAGCACTGGTGATGGTGCCACAAAAAAACCTCTGGTGACAGTGCCATGTAAAAAAATATTGGTGTTTGTGTCATGTTTAAAAGCATTGGTGCTAGTGTCACATAAAAAACACTGGGGCTAATGCCACATAAAAAAAATCACCCAGTACACTCTGTAAAGTAGTTTGCATCAGGAAGAGCATCCAGCTGTAGAAACTGTGCCAAAATAGACAATGGAACCTGGTGTGGCCCCCCCAGCTTTGCCAGTTCCTGTCAAACCATCCAACCCATGCCAGCATGGAAAACAGATGTTAAATGATGATGATGATGAATGATGTGTGTGTGTGTGTGTGTGTGTGTGTGTTTGTTTATGTGAGAGATTTCATATTTCTCCTTGGCATTTGTTTGTTGATAGTAAACAAACACACAGCTGTTTCACTATCAAACACAAGTGCTGTTGTATGCCTGCAGTCAACTAGGAAAGCAGATCTGGGCTTTGTGACATGTCTGAACAAGTTGTGCATCCAGCCATAGAAAATCTGCCTTGACAAATTCCGTCTGATCCATGCAAGCATAGAAAAGAGGACTTTAAAATGCTGATGTATATGTGAGTGAGTGAGTGAGTGTATGTCTTACTGTCTCGACATTGTGTGATAGTTATAATGTGCTATCATCATGCAAGCAGAGCTATTTGTTTCCAACATTCGGTGAAAATGTATCTGAGTATGGGAAAATATTACCTCGCTTGAAAACAGGTCAGGGTTGATGACAGGAAAGGCATCCAGCTGTAGAAAAATCTACCTCAACGAATTCCATCCAACCAATGTAAACAGGGAAAAGTGGATATAAAAACGAGGCGGAAGGTGTATATTACTTACCTTTGTTTTTGTCAACTCGAATAACAACAACACATTCACTTCGGCCAACACGGATAAGTTTATTAATTGATCGGATACGTCGTCGGGATAATTCACTGAGCAGGATCATTCCTTCAATGTCATTATATTCTAATAGATGTACATAGGCCCCCATTTCAGCAATGGAACGCACGTTCACCATTACCACATCATCCACTTCAGGATATTTTTGCTTATAATACCGGCACAGCAATCCCATTTTGCTAATTAACTAGAAACAAGAAGTAAAAGGAAAAAAAAAAAAGAAAAAAAAGGATTATTAACAATGGTGAATCGGAGAATATAGAAAAGAAAGAAAACTATGCATCTCAAGAATATGGTGATTGAAAATGAAAAAAATCTTCATGTGGTGCATGTGTGTGTGCTAGGAATTGTCTTTATATATAAAGACATCTTTCATACTACAACGGCTGAATAGCAATAGAGTGTAGTTTATGTGTATTTTACAGAGAATTGTAGTTGCAGAAACACATTTCTTGTTACCTAAACTCAAAACATAAAAGGATAATAAAGAATATCATAATGATATCAGTTCAACACTTTTAATAATAATAATCCTTTCTACTATAGGCACAAAGCCTGGAATTTTGGTGGAGGGGACTAATCGATTACATCGACACCAGTGTGTAACTGGTACTTATTTTCATCAACCTCTGAAGGGATGAATGGCAAAGTCGACCTTGGTGGAATTTGAACTCAGGACATAAAGCTGGATGAAATGTCACTAAGTATTTTGTCCAGCACAGTAATAATTCTGCCAGCTCAATGTCTTATCGAAAAATACCTTAGGAATGAGAACCCAGGTTCAAAATTTCCCCAAGCCACCTGATGAAGGCTGGAGGGTATATCAGCCGAACCATTGTGTTAAAAACAAACAAAATGAGGACAAATATCCGTCAAATGTAAATAATAAAACTGAACAGATGTTGTATAAGTCTAAGGCTGACCTATTCACAAACAAAGAAATTTGGCAAGTGGAAACTGTGCGAAAGCCTCTCATTTGTGCATTTGTATCATTTTTATGATCACTTTTCCTTGCTGGCATGGGTTAGACAGGAATGGGTTGGGGGTGATGTTTAAATGTTTTACAGCTTAGATATCCTCCATGATACTAACTCTTTTTAGTTCCTTGTATATCTATTTTAAAGACCAAAATATAGTGATATATATATATATATATATATATATATATAAAACAAATGTTTATATATACATTTAATGTGTACACACACACAAGCGCGCACATATATATTAGACATACTGGCTGAAGATTATAAACATCAGTGGGAAAACCAGTATGTTGAGCAAAAAATACCTTGTGGTATTTAATCTGTCCAAGTGGCAATAACATTCCCTAGTCACTCTTACTATAAAAAACACAGTGACGCGGGAATTGGTCCATTGGGAATCTACCAAATGATGTTGCAGTTCATAAGATGCATGGTGTATGGAAGCTCCTGCTCTTTGACAAAGACACTTTCCATGCTGTATGCCACTGAGAACTAGCAGTTAAATATCAATAGTACTTTGTGTTACCATGGAAAAATGGATTTAAAGTAGAAAATTATACATTTACAAGGTTTTTGTGGAAATCTGGAGAGGAAGCGAAAAAAGCATGAGATGTTTAGAATTGCCATTTGTGTGTCTGGTACTGGTGCCACATAAAAAAAAAACAATACATTCTGTAAAGTGGTTGGCATTAGGAGGGGCATCCAGCTGTAGAAACTCGACCAAAACAATGGAACTTGGAGCAGCTTCCAGCCTTGCTAGGTCCTGTCAAACTGTCCAACCCATGCCAGCATGGAAAACAGATCTTGATGATGATGTAAAGACAGACGAAATACTAGGCATTTCGCCTGGCATGCTAACATTTCTGCCAGCTCGCTGCCTTGACATGCTAACACTTCTTTTCTACTCTAGGAACAAGGTCTGAAATTTTGGGGGAGGGGCAGGCAAGTTGATTAGACTGATCCCAGTACACAACTGGTATTTAATTTATCGACCCCCGAAAGGATTAAAGGCAAAGTCGACCTCAGTGGAATATGAACTCAGAATGTAGAGACAGACGAAATACCACTAAGCATTTCACCTGGCATGCTAACATTACAGTCAGCTCGCTGCCTTGTTTTCACTAAAATATTGATTTCTTTATGCAGACACAACATTATTGTAAATTCAAAGAGAAGAAAGAATATAATATGGAGAATGTTTAAGCTATCCTCAGTGTTATCCCAAAGAAACAACCCAACAGTAAACACAACGGTTGGTAATCTTCCCTCAAATAACATGCTACCAGCTTCACCTCTGCTATCATACATCACTTGTCTTGCCACAGAAATTTACATTCCAGTAAGGAACAAAGAAAAGGTAATTTGAACGATGCTTTTCGTACCAACACACCTGAGGCCACTGCTATGTCTAAATTACAAAACCTCTCGTTTTAATTCCTTTCACTGCCCTATTTCTGTTGGAATATACTGTCTTTGTTTCAATTAATTTTGAAAATAATGAAGAGGTTAGTAACATAATTTTGTCATTATTAAGCTGGTGTTTGGAAAGTAAATTAGCATGAAATTTTAGTGAGAGGTTTTTAATTTAAAACACTTTAAAACAAAGAATTGCTATCATAGAACAAGGGTCAGGATCAAAAAAAGATTAAAGAATTCATAATTTAACTTCATTATTTTCAAGGCAGCAAGCTAGCAGAATCATTACCACACCGGCTGAAATGCTGAGCAGCATTTCGTCAGACTACATATTCTGAGTTCAAATTCTTATTTCTTTATTGCCCACAAGGGGCTAAACATAGAGGCGACAAACAAGGACAGACAAAGGGATTAAGTCAATTATATTGACCCCAGTGCGCAACTGGTACTTATTTAATCGACCCCAAAAGGATGAAAGGCAAAGTCGACCTAGGCGGAATTTGAACTCAGAACATAACGGCAGACAAAATACCGCTAAACATTTCGCCCAGCATGCTAACGCTTCTGCCAGCTCACCACCTTTGTTCAAATTCGCCTCTGAGTTCAAATTCTGCCAAGGTCAATTTTGCCTTTCATCCTTTCAGGGGTCAATAAGATAAGTACCAGTTAAGCACTGGGGTGGATATAACCTACTTAGCCCCTCCCCTGAACTTGCTGGCCTTGTGCCAAAATTTAATACCAATATTACATCATTATTTTATATAGGAACTTTCTGTGAAGTTCTGGTCCAAAACAACCAGAACAAAAAAGCTACTTTAATAAATTCTTTATTACTTTCAAAATAAATTGTTACTCATGTATTTATTTTACAAGAAAAAGGGTCAAGAGTTAATATAAAATGGGGAAAAAAGTAAAGAATACAACTGAGAGCAAATTGGCAGAAAAATCTCTAATTGTGAAAGAAGTACAATTTAATCAATCATCATCATCTTAATGACTATTTTTCCATGCTTGCTTGAGTCAAACGAGAATAAGTCAGGATTGTTTTTCTATGGCCATATGTCTTTCCTAATGCCAACCTCCTGCTTGTTTCCAAACGAAACAGACTAGAAACAAGCCTGGACTGCAAGCAAACAATGTCTGCTTGTGAGGCCATTGTTTAAAACCAGCAAACACACGCGAAGAGGAGGAAAATACTAACTCACACATGGTCACTCATATGCATGTGCACACACACACAAGCATGCATATGTGTGTGTAGGTTTCTTTCAGTTTTTAATGGATCCACTCAAGGCTTTCATCAACACAGGGTTAAAGAAGACATGCTCAAAGTGCCACAGGGTGATATTCAACCTGAAACTACATGGGAAGTGAACTTCTTAATCACAGCCATGTTTGTGTCTATAGTAGACATTTGCCTAAGGTGGAATGCAGTAGGATTGAACCTGAGGCCACAAGAGTGGTAAGCAAACTTCTTAACCGCACAGCCATGCCTGTGCTTTTCAATCTATGACAAGAGCATTTAGCACACTAATTATTCATTTTTATTATACACATATTAGCAGCAAATAAACAGCATGAACTTGAGGATGTGTGTGGGGGGAGGGGGAGAGAGAGAGAGAGAGGGAGAGAAGATAGAGCGTTTAGAAGTGTCAAGAGGACAGCTTGAAATGAAGAACAAGCGACAAAGTTGCCAGTTTATGTGGACGTTTGTCAAGAGCAACATAAGTAGAGACTTATGTAAATTACCAAAAATAGATAGTAAACAACATGATGGTCAAAAACATCTCTGTCTCAGAAGCTATAAGATTTTGAAGCGATTGTATTTAATTAATAGTTCACATAACCAGAACAAAGCACCTACCACACACACACACAATACTGATAGCTTAATATATTGTCAACAACACTATAATCACTAGTTGACCATTTATCTTCATACTCCCTCTGTCCGCCACCACCGCTGCAGTTTCTCCTCCATTTTCTAAATTTGCTGACTCTCTACCTCTCCCAGCGAAACACAACACCTTTAATCAAAAACCTGATCTGTTAACCCTTCTGCATTTAAACCAGCACATCCGACCCAAATATTCTACTATGCATTTCATGTTCAAACTGGCCAGATCCGGCCTCTCACACCTATCCTACAATGCCATTTAAAAATAACCTCAAGCTATGAGATAATGCAGGATTAATTCAAAACAATTTGAATAAATAAGCATTACATTTGACCGAGTAATCTACGTGTAAAAGGGTTAAAGATGACCTGGAGCTAAACAACACCCCCCCTGTACCCTTGCTGCCTCCTCCTTTTGTCCCTCTCCCCTGTATTTCATCATTTACACTAAACCCTAAAACACTGTCCAACCCAGCTCACTGTGTTTTTCTGAAACTCCTTTATTGTCCATTATCTCCAATTATTGGTTTGAAATTTTGGTACAAGGCCAGCAATTTCAAGAGGAGAGAAGTTGATTACATCGACCCCAGCACTCAACTGGTACTTATTTTATCAAGCCTGAAAGGACGAACGGCAAAGTCAACCTCGCCAGAATTTGAACTCAGAATGCAGAGATGGATGAAATGCCGTGAAGTATTATGCCCAGTATGCTGACGATTCGGTCAGCTTGCCACCTCATTTTCTCCAGTTATTCATCAGCAGTAATTTAAACTGAATATATAATTGCACTCATTAACCCCATCAAGTTGTTTCTGTATTTCTACCAAAGAGAGCAATGTTCTCTTCTCCTCCTCCTCCACCTCTGCATCAAACAGACCAATTAAAAAATGAAAATGCATGTGATGACCTTCTCAACTACATTTAATAGACAGACACTTCTATACGAGGTCTGATTAAAAAGTACCGGGAGTGGTGCTTTAAAAATAAAACTGCAACACATGTCAATTTGGCATTTAACCTCCTTTGAAGAAGTCCCCTTCTGAAGCCACACACTTTATCCAGCATTGTTTCCACTGAGGAAAGCATTCCTGGGACTCCTTTTTGAGAAAAGCAAGCAACAGCCTCATTGGATTCTCTTGGATTTCCTCAAAGTCTTGAAATGTTGTTCCTTTCAAGTGGGATTTGAATTTTGCCTTGGTTTCAGAGTCATAGTCATGGACCCATGAGTCATCGCCTGTTCTGAATGTTTTCAAAAAGTTTTCATCTTCCTCGACACCATCAAGGAGATCCTGTATGGTTGAAACCCAATTTCTTTTTGAGACGACCACACTCTACACAAGGTTCCTAGTTTGAGGACCAAATGCCAGGACTAGTACTACCAGCAATGCTGTTCATATAGCTTTGTGTTATTTAACACTGTACATTGATAAGCGATATTATCCCTGGATGAATAACACAGTTAATTAGGCTTTCCAAGATAAATCTGCATTAAGTATAATACACAGATGGCTATTTTAAACTAATACTACATCTACAGTTCTATATTTAAGAGATGAGGAATTATTTACATTTGATGGATATTTGTCATCTTTGTTGTTAACATGTTTTGGCTGATATACTCTCCAGCCTTCATCAAGTGTCTTGGGAAATTTCGAACCTGGGTTCTCATTCCTAAGGTATTTTTCGATGTCATTATTATTATTCAGGTCACTGCCTGGAATCGAACTTGGAATCTTGGGGTTAGCAGCCCGCACTCTTAACCAATAAGCCATATGCCTGTGGGCAATTATGGAGTGAATTTTAGGACTTATAAATCTAATATTTTCCTATCCTTCCTTAATACCTGTTCCCATATGCTATTCATATCTGCACTTGATCTGCTTAGGAGGTTGTGTCCTAGCATATGTGCTGCTTCTTTTAGTTTTCGTATTTTCCAGTGGTGTTCTCTGTCTATTATTTTAACTTCCTCCCACAGGCGGAGGTGGCCTCCATTTTTCCATCTCCTCGTGTCACAGCTTTGTGATGTTCCTCTACCCTTATTTTGAGGGGGTGGCATGTTTCGCCTTTGTATAACCTACCACAGCTGCATGGGATGGAGTACAGGCGTTTTTTGGTCATATTCTCTTCTATTGATGGTTTTACTCGAAGGAGATATTTGCGAAGTGTTGTATTACTCTTGAAAACTGTCCTGATGTAATATGGGCCGCATATCTTTTGTATCTTTTCAGAGAGAAATAATACTACTTCTGTTGCACATAAATTTTTATTCAGTAGACCAGCTAACTGCAACATCAGTGATTTTTCAATCACTGTTTTCTTATATCAGTGATAACAGATCCTGTTTTAGTATGCAGTTTCTAATGGGTGCATGCTGCTGACAAGGCCCAAAGAGGCAGAAATGCACATGCAGCCATACCCCTGTCAAATGATCTTCTTCTGCTACTTCAATATATTTCAATGTTGTGTAATACTGTACATCTATAAGCAATACCTCAGTTAATATGGCTTTCCAAGATGTATCTGCATGAAGCAAGATGCATATGATGGGCTTCTTTCAGTTTCTGCCAACCAAATGCACTCACAAGGTTTTGGTCAGCCTGGAGCTATTGTAGAAGACACTTGCTCAAGGTGCAGTGCAGTGGGATTGAACCCATAAGTGGTTTTTTAACATTCACATCTAAACCATGATGTTATTTACACAATCACACTCCCTCTGAAAGGTCCTGCAGATTTAAGCACTTTTTAATGCTTAAAAACCAGATGGTAATTGTTCCAATTGAGTGCACAACAACATAGAAAGGATCAAGAGTGGTTCTTAATAGTTTTTGCCTGGTTGAATGTGATTTAATTAATGTGGCCAGCAGAGGAAAATCTGTCACTGACAAAGATTACAAAATGTTTGATAATGAAGTAGGTCAGTACACTAGCATATGTTTATATATTTATACAACCAGGGATTGTGCAGGTGACAAATTATACA
This sequence comes from Octopus bimaculoides, assembly GCF_046866305.1. Taxonomy (NCBI): domain Eukaryota; kingdom Metazoa; phylum Mollusca; class Cephalopoda; order Octopoda; family Octopodidae; genus Octopus; species Octopus bimaculoides. The sequence continues at coordinate 26,198,176 of NC_142937.1, forward strand.
AGTACATCAAAATATTTTTGTTTGGTGCTTAGTACTTCAAAGGATTGGTTCAATTACAAGGAGTGGGGGCAGGGCACAAGAGACTCCTTCCCTCCTTCAACAATCATCATCATCACTGTTTTAGCATCCACTTTTCCATACCTCCATGGTTCAGACAGAATTTGTTGAACTAGATTTTCTACAGCTGGATACCCTTCCTGTTTCCAAGTAAGGTAATGTCCCCGTTTGACCAGACATGCTTTCAACAGAGGATCAGAAATGAAGGACACTAACTTGCATGGTGGTGACTCAATTTGCAACAACAACAACCCAATGTCAAGGCAAAGAGACATTAACACACTCGCATACACAACCAGTTTCTTTCGGTTCACATCTACCAAATTCACTCACGAGGTTTCGGCTGGCCTAGGACTATAATAGAAGGCACTAGCCTAAAGTCCCACACAGTGGAAATAAACCTGATATCATGGAACTGGGAAGCAAACTTCTTACTACACAACTATACCTGCACCCATACACATACATACAATTCAGATTTACAGGAAACAAAAGACAGGTGAAGGAACAAGCAGGTGTATTAGGTTAACAAGTGTTTTAGTGCAAGAAGGCCTTCATTGTTCGGGAAGGAAGTATTTTAGTGCACATATATATATCACATATATTTATATATATGTGATAGGTTTCTTTCAGTTTCTGCCTACCAAATCCACTCGCAAGGCTTTGCTCTGCTCAGCCTGAGGCTATAGCAGAAGACACTTGCCCAAGGTGCCACACAGTGGGACTGAACCTGGAACCATGTGGTTGGGAAGCAAGCTTCTTACCACACAGCCACTCATTATATATATACTAGATTGTGTACCCAGTAATTCCTGGGGGTAAAGACGGTCTATTGAAATGCCTTATTACTCTGATATAAAAAAGCAATTTTGTTAAAACTGCCACAAAAGGCGTATTTTTCGTCACGAAAAAGTACAAAAAACTGTCAGCTGGAAGAGGGAGAGATTGCTGGAAGTTGGCGAGAGAGGTTGTCAGAGAGATTGTCGGAGGTTGCATACATAGGTTGTCAGAGGTTGTTGAGAGAGGTTTTCGAAGGTTGGCGAGAGAGGTTGTCGTTCACAGAAAAACTATTGTTTTACCATTAGAAAAGCGCTGTTGAAGTGTTAAGTGAAATTTGGCAATCGAGGATCGAATCCATGCCATGCCTGCATGAAGCCACTACAAATACGTTATGGAAAAAAAAAATTATCTACTGTCATGGAGAAAGTGTAACTGGAAAAATACAGAATTATTGGAGTAATGGACATTCAAAAAAGTATGTATGGACGAAAAGACATTTGACAAAGTGACACTAGATGAAAAGACATAGCACCCTATTTTACTCAGATTGACCCCCATAGCCATTCGATGCTAAAAAAAATCCTATCATATCTTTATAATCAAATACTAGGAATTGTATAAAAAAAACTGATAAAATATTTTGTGAATTAACTCTTTAACTAGTTTCAGCTTCAAAGCTGTAGCTGGGGCACAACAGATTTATTGCAGATAAATTTTGATGACAAAATCTTATATGGATGCCTAAGGGTGTGATGTGGCCCCTGGTTGAAAACCACTGATCTAACTTTTGAAAGCATGGAAAGATGGGCTTTAAATGATGATGAAGATGATGACATATCTTTGTGTGTGTGTATTTTGTTTTGTAATGTAAACAAAATTTGATGTAAACAATTGTGTAGCCACCTTGGATTTATCAAATGTGGTTATAGTGAGCATGAGAGTGTTAAATACCAACATTAATCTCTAATACATAAGTCAGAGATAATCTTGTTGTGGACTGATTATCATAAATATGATAGAAAGGAAGACAGGTATTAACAAGTAACAAGTAATGGAGCTGAGCTGAGATGAGAGGCACATGGAACAACAACAACCACCAAAGAATATCTTTTTATCTTTCACTTGTTTCAGTCACTAGACTGTGGCCATGCTGGGGCACTATCTTGAATCTTTTTAGTAGAATGAATCAACCTTAGTACTTTTTCTTAAAGCCTGACATTTATTCTATCGGTCTTTTTTGCTGAACTGCTAAGTTACACAGACATAAACACCCCAACACTGGTTGTCAAGCAGTAATGGGAGCCAAACACAGACACACAATGGGCTTCTTTCAGTTTCCATCTACCAAATCCACTCACAAGACTTTGGTTGGCCTGATGCTATAGTAGAAGACACTTGCCCAAGGTGCCACACAGTGGGACTGAACACAGGACCATGTATTTAGGAAGCAAACTTCTTACCACACAGCCACACCTGCACCTATGCATTCAGGAATAAAAAAGAAAAAAGCAAACCAAATGTATTGAATGTTTCCATGGCAACATGTCTGGTGCAATTTTTCAGATGAGATTATTAAATGTCTAGGAGTAGCAGTAGTTGCTAATTATGTAAATTTCAAGTGTAGTAGTCGCTAATTAGATCAATTTTCAAAGTGTTAACTTTAAAAATGAACATTTTTTTTTTCCTATCAAAGCACAGATATGGCAGTGTACTTGAGACATTTGCTTTGCAACCACATGGTTTCAAGTTTAATCCCACTGTGTAGCACACAGGGCAAGTATTTTCTATTATAACCCCAGGCTAAGCAAAGCCTTGAGTGGATTTGGTAGATGAAAACAAAAAGGACCAGTGTGTGTGTACTCATTTTGATCAAGTCAGTCTTATTATTTTCAGGTTTTGCCTGTGGTCATCAGGCAAGTCATGACGAACACAGGTGAAATTCCAGAATAGCACTCACTTCCCCTTCAAAACTGTACAGAACAAGAGATCTTTTACTTGAAACACAGATAAAGGGTTAGCAACAGGAAAGGTTCTGGCCAGGAAACAAGGTCTCGATATTATTTATCTTAACATACGCAAACATGGAAAACACAGAAATTCTGTTTATGTGTGTGTGTGTGATTTAATGAATGCAATATTTCATACATTGTACATTAAATGATATTTATCTCTCACTGGATGGACTACATTTTTGTCTCTATCTACATCAGAAAAATAAACTATCAAAATTGCTGACGTGGCCGATGACAGTACCGCCTGATTGGCACTCATGCCAGTGGAAAGTTAAAAGTACATCCGAACGTGATCGTTGCCAGGGCCGCGGATTGGCTCCCGTGCCGGTGACATGTAAAAAGTACCATTCAAGTGAGATCATTGCCAGCGTCGCCTTACCAGCACGTGTGCCGGTAGCATGTGAAAAACAACATTCAAGTATGGTCGTTGCCAGTGCCACTGGACTGGCTCCTGTGCAGGTAGCACGTAAAAAACACCTTTTGAGCATGGTCGTTGCCAGTACTGCCTAGCTGGCCCTTGTGCTGGTGGCATGTAAAAGCACCCACTACACTCTCGGAGTGGTTGGCGTTAGGAATGGCATCCAGCTGTAGAAACTTTGTCAGATCAGATTGAGCCTGGTGCAGCCTCCAGCTCACCAGTCCTGTCAAACCGCCCAACCCATGCCAGCATGGAAACTGGACATTAAACGACAACGATGAAGATGATGACCACTCTCAGAAATGTATAAATGCAAAATCATTTAAAAATATGCTTTCTAAAGAGAATTACGAGGCAGGAAGAATGATCCAAAACTCAGTAAAAAAAAAAAATCAATTTTAATTTTTTTTAATATCATCAACACAACAGTAATCTACATCCTTGAAAATGTATTTCTACAAAATTTCATGAAAAAATAGGTATTTTTCAGAAAGTTATGAGGGAACACAGTCAGGGATCATTAATCTGAAATTATGCCTATAAATACAAGTGCATAACAATAGTTATATGTGGAACATTTTCATCATTACAAAAAAAAAAAACACTGAAGCAACAGCATTTCAAATTTTACAAAGATTTTCAGGATTTCCAACCATTTGTCTAAGAACATTTTCTTAACACACCATATTCAAATGGTGACGAGTTACATCAAAAATGAACAGACATACTTTTGTTTTTTTGTTTTTAACTTGTTACATCATATGGTAAGAAGCTTGCTCCCCAACCAAATGGATTCAGGTTCAGTCCCACTACATGGCACCCTAGACAAGTGTCTTCTCTACTGTAGCCCCAGGCCAACTAAAGCCTTGTGAGTGGATTTGGTAGACAGAAACTGTGTTGAAGCCTATCATGTGTGTGATCGTTATGTTTATATCCACCACTGCTAAACAACTGGTGCTGGTTTGTTTATGTCCCAACCGTATGGTTTCAGGTTTAGTCCCTTTGCATGGCACTTTGGGGCAAGTGTTCTCTATTACAGCCCTGGACCTTGTGAGTGGATTTGATAGACGGAAACTGAAAAGAATCCCATCATGTCTCTCTCACTATATATATATTCTGTGGGTGTGTTTTTGTGCTACGTTTGTCCAACAACATCTTTTGATAACTGGTTTTGGTTTATGTCCTCATAACTTACAGGGTTTAGTCAAAAAAAAAAAAAAAACTTAGTGGTTCAGCAAGTACTGAGCTGGATTCGTTTGACTAAACCCTTTAAGGTGGTGCCCCAACATAGCAGCAGCCCAATGGCTGAAACAAGATAAAAGATACACAATCTCATGGTTCCACTGCTCTCATGCTGGTGGCACGTAAAAACTACCAACCGAACGTGGCTGATGCCAGTACCCCCAGACTGGCTCTTGTGCCGGTGGCATGTAAAAAGTACCATCCAAACGCGGTCTGGCTGGCTCTCATGCTGGTGGCACGTAAAAAGCACCCACTACACTTTTGGAGTGGTTGGCGTTAGGAAAGGCATCCAGCTGTAGAAACATTGCCAGATCAGATTGGAGCCTGGTTCAGCTGCTGACTCTCCAGACTTCAGTCAAACCGTCCAACCCATGCCAGCATGGAAAACAGACGTTAAACGATGATGATGAAACTTAATGTGGAATTGCTCTAAGCCTTCAGTAGATAGAAACTACAAATATGAGTGGATAAAATATAATTTCGTTAGCATTTGAAGAATTATAAATATATTTTGTTTGCAATTAAAGTTTCATCTTTACAAAAATTTAAACATCCACATTTCTAGTTTTCAGAAACAATTAACAATACGAAGGCTTCCATCATTGAATAAACATCACTTTTACAATGGAGTCAACTTTAATTAGCTTTGTAAAATAAACACCATATGTTGTTGTTTAACCCCATGTCAATCCCTAACTGAGGAGACCCACAACCACAGTCATTACTTTTGTTTTCTTGTACAATGTATCTTAGAGTGTATTATCTAACGAGCCATTCCCTTTTTAAAAGGTGTGATTTTGAGAAAGATCTGGTTACTAATTCTAGCTCGTCGACCGACCATATAGCTTTAAAATAGGTTTTAAATAAATTCGAGAAAATGTAAAATTAGAAATAACAGTAGGGATTTAATATTCACCATAATAATACAACTGGGAAATCATTGAAGCTACATCGAAATAACGAAAACCCACAGAAACCAGAGAGAACGATCTTTCTAGAAAAACCGAAACTACTATTACATTGGTAACTTTACAGGAATTGGTAGGAAACAAAATCAAGTTTTAAAAAAATGTGTTCAGTTTTGGTTGTTGATTTAAATGAATGACCTCTGGGTACAAACCGAAGGGATTACACAGAAACGATAGGTGAGGGTCACCTAATTTACAAATAATCCTAAGTGACTATTAAACCAAATTTATTACTGCTTTATGGTCTATTTAATAAATATAAAACATCACACTTAAGAATTTTAGTCGACTTTCAGGGATTCCACACATAGTGTAAATACTTCATGTGCCAATGAAGGAATCTGTGATTATCAAGACTAATTTAACTGACTTAATTACCGTTTCACAGTATATTTTATGAAGAACAAAACATCCAGACTTCTGAATTTTTATAGGCATTCAGGAATTCTTGCATGTTTATGTGGTTCCTTTCGTTTTGCACTGGAGGTGGGTGTTTATGAACAGATTCAATTCACCCCTAGTAAAGCCCCAAAACAGTCCATGAACATGGGACTTTGATTTCTCCAGTGGAAACTGAATACAAATATCACAAATACTAGAATGGTATTTTCTTGTTTAAAAACATTAAATGCAAAAGAAAAAAAGAGGGTGGCTGCTAAATCTGAATGTCTAGTTCTGAAGGATGCCTTTTCACTTCAGTTACATCCATTACAATTTATTTGGGGGTGGAAAATCAAACGTAGCAAGCACCTGGTCTGTTTCCTATCGTCAATTTTAGAAATTCTTCGCCGGAAAGACAAAATAATAATAATAATGATAATAATAAATTTCGCTTATCTCATAATTTGCAGTCCGTTCGCCAAGGATATTTATAATCTATTTTGACCAATAAACACAAGAAATCTAAGACATATCGAAGAGAAAGAATGTGCAATTCAAGTGGAATGGAATTGAAATGGCTTCAACAAGGAATAATATCAGAGTTGCAGACTCTCGGTTCGTTGAGAACTTGTACAATATTTTAAGGTGCGTGTACAGAGAAGAAAATAATAGCATGAGTTAACGAAGAATTCCAATTTAATATATTCAATTCTCTCTTATTTCATCTGCGAAATTTAAAGCATTTATCGACATGTGCAAACCCAGATGGAAATTTAACCTAATTAAATCTTTTCATGTTGGAATTAATAAACAAATGCAGATATTTCTAAATATATTTTATCGTCATTAATTAGTTATTAGAAGTAATAAGAAGTCTACAAATTAAATTCCTTTTGTAGTTTTCGCTCAATTTTATTTTCAATGGACGGGAAAGAAAAAATTTAATAATTTGATCTTAAAATGTTGAAAACAAAATAACAGACTAGCCTGGAAGATATTGTCTCTGGTCATTAAAATACGTAAAAAATAGAGTTAAAGAAGCTAAATTTTATTGGGGAAAACTGTAGGGATGGATAAGAAATGAAATGAATTGTGTGAACGGTGGAAGACTCCACGTTGCTTTCACATTGGACCGGCAGACTGAGAGATATGGAAGAGTTTTGCGGTTAAAAATTACAATAAAGACGCATTAAAATGATACTTACTTAAGGTGAAGCTCAAAAGAAACGAAGGGAATGAAATTTAGCGTGATAATTTGTAAGAGAGATAAAATAAAGAGTGGTTGAAGTTGAGAAATTATAATTCATCCGGCAAAGTTTGATCGTCAGATAATGGCGCCGCTTATTAGCTGGGACGTAATTGAGAGGAGAGCCCCAATGAAGGGCAAGTAACTCTAGTGAAACCATTTTTATTAGATCCAAAATGACAGTGTTGGAGAATCTATATTATGTTAAAGGCTGATGAAATAGTTTAAATGCATTTCGCTTTAGTTTCTCTGAACTAATATTGATAGAAGTAAAGCGCATGCCTCGCCAGGGGGCTCTAACAATGTTTTGTTGGAGTGTAAGCAAGTAACGAGTCAATACAACTGGCGATAAAGTTTTTTAACTAAAACTTTTTAATATATTTATATACATACATATATATATAAGACAATTACAATAAATATGGAGATTAGTACATCTGCCTATTCTTTATTTACCACTGTCAAATATACAACAGACTTGGTTTAAATTAGTCTGACGTATGTTTCTGCTGCATAGAAAACTAGCAAGTGTGTTTGCATCCAGCCACTTTCGACTGGTTAGCAGTTTATGCAACTTTAATCTTCATAGCTAAACACCAGTTGTTTAACAGTAGACAGAAACAACATCTGCAAGAGGACTTTCAAATATTTCCATAGAAGGAACCTATGTAAATACAAGGGACTAACATGTAAATAGGAGGTGCCTGAGTTTACATAGTAATCTGGTTTGACTTTCAAGTAGTAATCAGAATTCTCCATGAATAAATCTACACATATAGAACAGCAAAACTGCATATAATCTAAAACTTGATTTACGCCTAGAAAATTTCGATTTGGACTCAAAACTAAGTTCTTTATAACTTATATATTTAATTATATCTCCTTTAATAGCCAGTAGTTCTACACAATATCTGATGATTACTAATTAATAATCTACTTAAGGTTAGGGTTTTTAATAAGTGTATTTTGACTGAATTAAAGGTCTGGTATTCTCATTTCAGGTCAGGATGAGGTCAAGCTTGTAGCAGTTTTATGGCCATATCAGGTTTCCTATCTCTCCCTCACATTCTTTTCACTCAAAAACTATAATAATCTAGCAGGATAGTGCTAGCCAAGCCTACATACATTTAGTTCATTTCAGTGAATAGAGTTGCATAGACTAAAAACCAATCAAAAGTAGCTGGATGCAAAAGTTTCCTATACAGCAGAAACGTATGTTGGACAAAAATTTTAACCAAATACACAATATAATTGACTGGGAATAAATCAATATACAGATGTACTAATCCCCATATTCATTTTAGTTGTGTTGGATATACACGAGGCAAAATATTTGTAATCTAGCGAAGCGATCCCAGGATTTACCCATCAGAAGAAGTATGGTGGGATTGCTCACCCTAATTAATCTTAGATGCTCCTTTCAACTGGGCTAAGCCAGAACGGATTATAACTGAGTGATCATACAATACCCGCTCAGAGTAAAAGGCAGATCCCTATCTATTCATCACACACACACACACACACACACACTGATATTGAACAGTGAGAATGAATGCAGAACACTGCATTGGTGGATAAATATTCTCTATTTGTGGGTTAACAGGGCTACTAACGGTTCCATGTAAAGAGAAATCTCTTAACAATTATCACACTTTGGTATTTATCACTACACTATATATATATATATATATATATATATATATATACACACACACACACACATAACATATGTGTCCATTTATGTTAGGGCATGTGTTTTTTAAGTGGAGTGTAGGGATGGAAACAAAAAGGGTTGAGGCATTCTTATAGAGCACAGTCGGAAATGATCCAGTGCTCCAGAAACTGTAATTTCTTTGGATGTGTTTTTTTCAAGCATCATAGATTAAGGTCCTGCAGAAAATGGAAATAAAAAAAACAAAAAGAGAGTGGGTAGGTGATATTTGCACACTTTTCCCCTAGTTTGACTTTTAAAGTTTCAACACCTAAAAATTACAATTCTTTAAAAATATACATTACGTAAAAGTAGCCTGGGCAAAATAAGAATAGCCTGGGCAAAGTAAGAATAGCCTGGGCAAAGTTTAGAGAGTTCTTACCTCTGCTGGTGACAAAGGGCCTCTCGCTCAGAGTAAAAGGTAGCTTGTATGACGCATGTGTACGAGCAGCCATGCTACATGGCAGTGAAACATGGGCCATGACTGCTGAGGGCATGCGTAAGCTTGCAAGGAATGAAGCCAGTATGCTCCGATGGATGTGTAATGTCAGTGTGCATACTCGACAGAGTGTAAGTACCTTGAGAGAAAAGTTGGACCTAAGAAGCATCAGATGTGGTGTGCAAGAGAAACGACTGCACTGGTATGGTCATGTGGCAAGAATGGATGAGGATAGATGTGTGAAAATGTGCCACACCCTAGCGGTTTATTTTACATTGCTCCAGTCCACTTAGCTGGCAAAAATGAGTTGTACCTGTAATTCAAAGGGCCAGCCTTGTCACATTCTGTATCAAGATGAATCTCCCTGAGAACTACATTAAGGGTACATGTGTCTGTGGAGTGCTCAGCCACTTGCACATTAATTTCATGATCATGCTGTTCTGTTGATTGGATCAACTGGAATTCTTGTCGTAATCGACAGAGTGCCAGTTTTTATATTTACAAGTATTTATCATGGTGACTCTGGGAGAATTAACAGTATATTTAACACAATAGGATGTGAACTTTGAAATTTGATGTACTATAAATCATGTGATTACCTCAGTATATCTACATAGGTGTGCATTCCACCCACTTAGTTTCTGCACAACTTTCTGGGAAATAGGTATTTTTTAAAAGAAATTTACTACAAATACCTTTCAGATAGCATACATTATAATCATATCAGAAGTAATAAGAAAAAAGTAAGAAAAAAACTTGATGAGCAAGTACACACCTTGCATAATTCTTTTCCAAATTTCTAGTTTCATTTTGGAGATACATATGTATGTGTGTGTCAGTATGTATGTGGTCTAATCAATAAGTTTCTGAACAGTTGCCATAGTAACAAAGCTAAAGCACACAGAGTGAAGCCATTTGGCACAGAATGACCTTAAATTCTGCTATGCATGTGCACTAAGTTTTAACGCTTTAACTCACTTCCTCTGTTTACAGCAGTGTTTGGAAGGAAGGTATGTAGTGTGTGATCATTGCATTCATCATCATCATTATCATCATCGTTTAACGTCCACTTTCCATGCTAGCATGGGTTGGACGATTTGACTGAGGACTGGTGAAACCGGATGGCAACACCAGGCTCCAGTCTAATTTGGCAGAGTTTCTACAGCTGGATGCCCTTCCTAACGCCAACCACTCAGAGAGTGTAGTGCGTGCTTTTACGTGTCACCCGCACGAAAACGGCCACGCTCGAAATGGTGTCTTTTATGTGCCACCCGCACAAGCCAGTCCAGGGGCACTGGCAACGATCTCGCTCGAAAATCCTACGGGAGCCAGTCAGGCGGTACTGGCAACGGCCACGCTCAAAATGGTGCATCTCATGTGCCACCCGCACAAGAACCAGTCCAGGGGCACTGGCAACGATCTTACTTGGCTTGCCGGGTCTTCTCACGCACAGCACATTTCCAAAGGTCTCGGTCAGTAGTCATCGCCTCGGTGAGGCCCAATGTACGAAGGTCTTGCCTCACCACCTCAGCTCAGGTCTTCCTGGGTCTACCTCTTCCACAGGTTCCCTCAACTGTTAGGGTGTGGCACTTTTTCACGCAGCTATCCTCATCCATTCTCACCACATGTCCATACCAGCGCAATCGTCTCTCTTGCACACCACAACTGATGCTTCTAATGTTCAGCTTTTCTCTCAAGATACTTACACTCTGACGGGTATTCACATTGACATTACACATCCAACGGAGCATACTGGCTTCATTCCTTGCGAGCTTACGTATGTCCTCAGCAGTTACAGCCCATGTTTCACTGCCATGTAGCATGGCTGTTCGTACGCATGCGTCATACAGTCTGCCTTTTACTCTGAGTGAGAGTCCCTTTGTCGCCAGCAGGGGTAAGAGCTCTCTAAACTTTGCCCAGGCTATTCTTATTCTACCAGCTACACTTTCAGCGCACCCACCCCCACTACTAACTTGGTCGCCCAGATAGTGGAAGCTATCGACTACCTCTAGTTTTTCACCCTGGAATGAGATAGAAGTTGTTCCAGGGTGTGACCATGACAAATAAAGTTGAGCAGAGAATATACATCAAATTTTGCCAAAAGCTTGGCAATACCTGCTCAGAGGCTTACGCAAAGTTTTGAAAAAGTTTTCATCATTCTTGACACAATCAAGGAGATCTTGTGCAACTGAAACTCGAGTGTCTTTTTGGTCGGCTGAAAGCAGTTTTGGCACAAACTTGACAGACATGTCTCATACCCAAATCTTCAGTGATAATGGACTGACCTGAACCTAATCTTCACATCCTCTGATAACTCACAGATGGTGATTCGATGATTTCATCTCACAGCTGCATGCACATCTGCGATGTTTTTCTCAGTTCTGCTGGTTGTGGGTCTCCAAAAACGTTCGTCACTATTGACATTTTTTCGGCCATCTTGGAAACGTCTGAACCACTTGTACATTTGTGTGTGGTTCATACACTCCTCTCCATACACTCTCTGCAACATTGCATAGGCCTCTGAGCAGGTATTGCCATGGCAACTTTCTTTGTCATGGTCAATGCGACAACCAAATGCTACACACCTTCCTTCCAAGCACTGCTGTAAACAGCGAAAGTGAGCTAGAACTTTAAAACTTAGTGTACATGCACAGCAGAGTCCAAGGTCATTCTGTACCAAGTGGCTGTACTGTGTGTGCTTTAGTTTCGTTACTATGACAACAGTCCAGATACTTATTGATCAGACCTTGTACGTGAGTGTCATAATGTATGTATGTCTGTATGTGTGTGTGACCACTGATTGTAATTTTTTTCATTTAATTCTAATATGATTGTAATTTACCCCATCTGAAAGGTGTTTGTAGAAAATTTTATTAAAAGATACCCATTTTTCTAAAAATTATGAGGCAACAAGTTGACTTGAATGAATTATCTGAAACTCCTCTCCCCACCACTGTCTCGTCTGGAAAACTTTTGTCACTTAATCTTGATATAATTGAAACCTAAACCATCTGAAAGGAATTTGTAGAAAATGTTATTTAAAAATACTCATTTTTCTGAAAGCTATGAAGAAATAAAGTCGATTTATATGAATGGTCCGAACCTCCTCTCCCCACCCCCTCTGTAAAATTTTCACTACAAATTCCAATATAATCATAATCTACAGCATATAAAAGGTATTTGTAGGACAATTTCTTGAAATACCCATTTTTCAGAAAGTTATGAGGAAACAAAGTCATAGTGGAGTGCACTTGTGCAGGTATTCCATTAGCTCTATACAAACAATCCAGATAATAAAAATTGGGGGTGAGGGGATAAAATAGATTGTCAGAAGACAAAGTCTGCCGTCATTGACAGACATTGAAATGATAAGATCTTTATTGACCAAATCCAAGCAATATCAAATCGGTTTATTTTTATTATTATTTTCCTTTTTTTTCTTTACATTTTCGTGTAAATTCTGGAAAGAATCCAGATTTTGGCTGTTTTAGGAGGAAATACTTTTCTTGTGGTCAACCAAATTACTAACTACCATTTAGTTTGAACCAATTGTATTTTAGCTCTGAGTCCGATTACTTTTTTGTTTAGGTGTTACGAGTCACCCTGTTACTTAAATACCAAGTAATTTACATGCGTAAAGAGATTGAAAGATAATAAACACACACACACACATATATTAGAAGGTTTGGAGGTGATGTACAGGAATTATATATTAGAAAAAGTAAGGTACTCAGATATCTGGATGGTTGTACATTTACAGATTTCTATTAATATATCACATGTTTTTATAAGTTAGCGCTTGCATCTATTCTTGTCGATTCTCCATATATGTGTGTATATATATATATATATATATATATATATATATATATATATATATATATATGTGTGTGTGTGTATATATATATATATATATATATATATATATATATATATATGTATATATATACATATAAAAGCCGCCCTGTCGGGTGGCTTTTAAGCCAGCTCCTGTGGAGAGGGCTCTTCATTGGGCCTTGGGCCCAACAATGACACTTCATGCATTCATCATTATCATCATCATCGTTTAACGTCCGCTTTCCATGCTAGCATGGGTTGGACGATTTGACTGAGGACTGGTGCAACCGGATGGCTACACCAGGCTCCAAACTTGACCAATATTTTTCAAGCAATGAACAATTTTCATCAAAACAAGTTGTAGTAGATGACACTTGCCCAAGGTGCTGTGCAATAGGACTGAACCTGACATCACATGGTTGGGAGGGAAGCAAGCTTTTTAACCACACAGCCATGAGCAATTACATAGAAAGGTTCAAGCTGCTCCACATTTTTTCATAGGTAGTTCAGAATAATTCTCATGTAGAAGAAGAAGAAGAAGTAGAAGAGTTCTCTCTAATTTTAGCACTAGGTTAGCAATTTTAGTGAGAGGAGATTAGTCAATACCACACTGATCTCCAGTATTTGATTGGTTTTATTTTATTTAGCCTAAAGTGATGAGCTGGCAGAAACGTTAGCACGCCGGGCGAAATGCTTAGCAGTATTTTGTCTATCTTTATGTTCTGAGTTCAAATTCTGCCAAGGTCGACTTTGCCTTTCATCTTTTTGGGGTCGATAAATTAAATACCAGTTGCATACTAGGGTTGACCTAATAGACTCCCCCACCCACCCCCAAAAAATTGCGGGCCTTGTGACTAGAGTAGAAAAGATTATTTTATTGAGCTTAAAGCAGTGAGCTGGCAGAATCGTTAGCACGCCGGGTGAAATGCTTAACAGCATTTCGTCTGTCTTTATGTTCTGAGTTCAAGTTCTGCCAAGGTCAAGATTGCCTTTCATCCTTTCAGGGTTGATAAAATGTCAGTTGAACATTGGGGGCTGGGGGGGGGGGGGGTCAACGTAATCAATTTACCTCCCCATCTCTGTAATTGACCTTCATGGAATTTGAACTCAGAAGGTAAAAAGTTAGAAGACATATCACTAAGCATTTTGCCTGTCATGCTAATGATTCTGCTATGAGTGTTTCTAATTTAGGCACAAGGCCTGAAATTTGGGGGAAGGGGGCTAGTCAATTACATTGACCCCAGTACTTGACTGGTACTTTATTTTAATGTCTTTTGAAGAATGAAAGGTGACCTCAGTAGGAGTGAATGTAAGGAACGAGAAGCAATACTTTATTTACATTATTTACATTCGACGGATATTTGTCCTCATCTTGTTTGTTTTTAACATAACGTTTCGGCTGATATACCCTCCAGCCTTCGTCAGGTGTCTTGAGGAAATTTTGAACCTGGGTTCGCATTCCTAAGGTTTTTTTTAATGTTATTATTATTATTATTATTATTACTAGGATCTTTTTTAAAACGGGGGCCACATTTTTCATTAACGAAACACTTTGAAACTTGGAACACTGGTAGAATGTGTCATATAAAACATCTTTTTCTCTTAGTCTTCTTAAAAAAAAGAAGAAATCCCTAAGTTATTCCATGTTAAAGTTGTCGTATTTCTGTAATTTCAACCAATCACTGACGTCCATTCAGCCGATATACATTAAGTGCCGACTACATAAACAAACGATTCTGAAACAATTCTATCGGTGATAGGGTTAGGGTAAAACAGCAAATTTAAAAAGAAAAAAGCAAAACGAAGCTATGGAAATTAAATACGCTTTACACCGCTTAATCAGCCAAAGGAGTAAATATAAACAACTGAATACTTGTCAGTGATTGGTTGAAATTATCGAAATAAGACAATTTTTTTACATGAAATAAATTCGAATACAAAAATATTTTTCTGTTCTATAACACAAAATAGATAAGTATACGAAGTTTGAAAGTCTTTCGGTACCAAAAACACTACGTAAAACATTAATGAAAAATGTGGCCCCCGTTTTAAAAAAGATCCTATTACTATTATTATTCTTCAGGTCACTTCCTGGAATCGAACTCGAAATCTTGGGGTTAGTAGCCCGCGCTCTTAACCACTACGCCATATGCCCACATGCGTATGGCGTAGTGGTTAACAACAAACAAGACGAGGACAAATATCTGTCAAATGTAAATAGTGTACATAATTCCTCATCTCTTAAATACAGAACTGCAGAAGCAATACTGCCCCAGCAGTTATTCTGATACTCTAACGATTCAGCTGCCTTGTCTCTAATAATGAATTTATTGTCCATAGAACTCAGGAATGAAGGTAGCTCAGTGGTTAGGGTATTTGGCTCATTGAGTTCGATTCCTAGTGATGCATTGAGTCCTTGAGCAAGACATTTATTTCACATTGCTCCAGTTCATTCAGCTGGCAAAAATGAGTAGTATTCTGTGACATGCTGAGTCTCAATGAGAAGTACATTAAAGGGACTCGTGTCTATGGAGTACTCAGCCACTTGCGCATTAATTGCCTGAGCAGACTATTCTGTTGATGAGATCAACTGGACCCCTCGTCATCGTAACCAATAGAGTGGTAGTTACTCAGGTGCCCTACAACTTGTTGGGAAAGAGTAAACAACGGGGACAGAAAACAGCAATAAATCAGGCAGAGAAAGACAGCAATAACAGCCAAAAGTACATACATAACACACAGGATAAAAACACATAAAGAAACCAGAAAAGAGAATTGTAAAAGAGCCATAAAGAGGAAAGGAGCACAAAAGTAGTGTTGGTGAATTTTGGGAAGCCTGGAATTTTTAAAGGATACCTGTACAAGTGCTAATGAAAAAGATTACCTTTTTGTAAGTAATCAAAGCTTTTGGTTTGGTACTTTTCAGAGTTAATAAACTAAAATTTTCCACTGTTTTCCTTTTTGTACTCAAGTCGTCACTGATGTTTCCTTCTTCTCTTCCTTAATGCTTTTGTTATTTAGCACCAAGTCAGATCAGGACGAACAGACCTGTGATCAAAGACCTTTCAGCCATGACCATCCCGTCTTCTGTGTAGAACTAAGTAGTAACTACATCATTTAACTTGACTGGCTACAATTTAAGAGCTATTTGGTTGGCATTTATAGCAAACAGTCACGTCTGCAGATTTACGAAGGTCCATTCAAATACATCCAATAGGGTGCATATGGAAACTCGATATTATCGACCCGAACATATACATGGTACTTATTTAATAGTTCTGTTCCGAGCAGTGCCAGACAGATACAAAAAAACAAAAACAGGAATTCTAATTTTATCGATCTTTTCAGAACAATGAAAGACGAAGCGATTACCAGGATTTGAACTCATATCGGTGAGAGGTGAAATTAAATAACGTAATGGAGACAACCCGACGCTTTGCTTGTCTCGGGTATCTCTCCCCACCCCCATTGCCTGCTTCATTGTGTCGAGTATTATAAACAATGAATAGATTTCCAGTGATTCCTCAATGCATATATATACATAACACACACATATATGAGAGATAGATAGATAGATAGATATAAATGCATATATATATATATATATATATATATATATATATATATATTATATATACATATGTATAAACGTATAGATTTATGTATGTATATTTATATGTATATATGATTACACACACACATATATATATACACATACACATAAGGTTATATATATATTGACACACGCACAGATATATATACATATACATATGTGCGCGTGGTGTATGCAAACCTTCTTGTGTGTATATGTGTGTGTATAAGAGCAATAGTATTATCAGCAGCAGCCAAAGCAGCAGCAATACTAATACTACTACTACTATTATTACTGACACTACCACCACTACTACAACTACCATCACTGCTACCGCTACTACTACTACTACTGCTACTGCTGTTGCCGCTACTCGCCTTGACTGACTTCTACGGACTTGACATGACTGACTTGATTTTTTAGTAATTAGTAACAAGTAAAACATTTCATTAACCTCACGGACTGCGTCTCGACAATGATGCAGGGATGACCGACTAAAAGAGAAAGAAAGAAAAACAGAGACGAAGAGGAGCAAGGAAACACAAAATATAATCAAAACAAAACATTAACAGACTTTAAACTGACCAAAGTCTCCTCTCGTCACTGTTGTTGTTTTTCTCTATTCGTTTCTTATGACCCTTTCTTCTTCTTCCCTAACCATTTCTTCTATGACTCCCTTTTCTTCTCCTATGGCCCTTTCTCATGCTTCCACGACCCCTTCTTCTATGACCCCCTCTTTTTCTCCAACCCTTTGTTTTTCTCCTCTTCCCCCCCCTCTATGTCTACGTACGTCTCTCTCTGTCTCAGATAGTCTCTATGTCTAGATATTTCCCTCTCTCTGTCCTCAGTTCCGATTCTCTCTGCTGGTTGGTGTTGTTGCTGCTTTGTTTTGTTTATTATTTGCCATTCTGCTCTTCTTACTCTCTTCTCTCTCAAGGCCCGATCATGGTTCCTCTTGATCTTGTACCTTTATTATACCCAATATCAACATCCACAACCACTCCCACTACCAACAAACAAACACTTATAACACACACACATCTATAACTACCACCAATACCATCCACAATAATACCATTGATAAATAACGAAACCAAAAAAAAAACAAAAACACAAACCACAGGGAAAAAAACAGCCAGAGCAGCACTAAAAACCGACAGCTTTATTGTTAAGAGGAACTGGTTATTTTAAGTAAATCGCCATCATTGAAAAGTACAAACGAAAAAGAAAAAAAAATGGGTAACTGTTTAAAGACTCCGAATGCAGATGATATATCTTTATTGAGAGGTAGCGACAGTAACGATGGATCAGACCCAGCTCTCGGACCTCCACCACCCTATCAGGTCGGTTCTTTCTTTCTTTCTCTCTTTCTTCTTTTTCACGAAACACCCCCCTCAAAAATATGAAGGTACCCCTAACACGTGCACGAAGACAACCTCATATATATATATATATATATATATATACAAACACACACACACACACACACATAGAAATATATATTTCTTTGTGTGTATAAATATATGTGTTGTATGTGTGGAAAGAAGGATGGTTTTTTACATCCATAAACAATAGGAATAAACAGATTCATTCATCTCCTATATAAGCATGTGTAAATGCGATTCTTTGTTTAAGATATATACACATCACAGTCTAGTGTGTTAATATTGGTATGTGTGTGTTGTAAAAGCTCTACCAAAAGACCACTTTGAATTTAAGACTTTAAAAGCTAGGATACCCCCCTTTAAATCTGTATTCCGTTTACACAGTTTTTGAAAAGCTTATAATATTACTATATTTGTAAACAGACGTGTGTATACATTTTACACAAACACTATACACATTTAAATATAGACATAAACATTTCTCTAGTCTGGTCATAATCCCATTCAGTCCTATGTAAACACACACACGGATAAGCTCTTAATATACTGTATTAATAAACAGCTACTAGATACGTGTATATATTTTATACACACACACACTTTACACTTTCTAAACCCATATAGACACAAGCATATTTATAGGCAGCTCCTAAATCCAACCAGTCTTCCCTGTGTGTGTATATATATATATATATATATATATATATATATATATACACACACACACACGGATAAGCTTAATTGCAATATTTGTAAACAGGCGTGTATATATTTTACACACACACACACACACACACACTTTACGCAGCTCTCATATACACACAGACGTTTTCTTTAGGATGGTTATAAACCCAACTGTCCTATGCAAACATACGTCTACTTTTGTAAACAGACGTGTATATATTTTACACACATCTACGTATACTTTTGTAAACTGGCGTGTGCATATATATATTACACCAACACACACACACTTTACGCAACCATCATATATACACATAAACAATTCTATAGGTTCGTCATATACTAGCCATTCTCTCCTATGTAAACATACCCACATATACACATAGATATTTGTAAACAGGCGTGTATATATTTTACACACACATTTCACACATCCTGCCCTCTTATACATACACAAACATTATGGATTTGGCCATAAACCCATTCAGTCCTATGTAAACACACACACATTCGTGTATATATATATATATATATATATATATATATATATATATATATATATGTTAATCACGTAAGCAGCCCGTCTATAAAAAGTATACCTACTTTCGTATAAACTCAATACACGTATTTACACTCCAGAATTAATCTCTTTTTAAATGCTTTTTTTTTGTTGATGTGTTTGTGTTTATACACCCTCACTAGAAGACTACACGTATTCGGAAATAAGTGTGTACATACATAACTATAAACAAACACACATTCGCACATCCCCACAGTCCAGTACCTCACTTTTTATGGTCCTGAATTGAAATTGGCTTTTTAATAAATAGTTATATATATATATATATATATATATATATATATATATATATATATATATATATATATATATATATTATATATATATATTATATATATATAATATGTGTGTGTCTGTTTCTTTGTTGGTTCTCGAGGAACAGGGGTTTTGCTAAAATATATAAAAAAAAAATTGCGATGATTATTTTGATTTTTATTTCCAATTAAGAATTTTAGCTTCCTTAATTGATTTTTTTTTCTTTCTTAAGGTGACCTCCCCCTCCCCCACTTGTAATTAGTGGTGATAGTTTATCAACGGTAAGAGAAGTTAGGTCGACCCACAGCGAAATTCGAACACGGAACAGCGGAACAACCGTAGGCTATAGTAAATAGTCTTACGTTAAAGGCGTTCGTCTTTAAAAATTCAATTAATAAAGCTAAAATTCTAAATTGAAATGAATAAATAGATAGGTAACAGAGCAAAATCAAAATAATCAACCTAATTAAAAAATAAAATTAGCAAAACTCTCAGCTTATAGGAACTAAGAACGAAATACACATACACACATATATATACATACATACATGCGTAGGACCGTATTAAACGACAAATTTGAAATTAAGACCGTAAAGACGAAGATACCCTTTCACTCTGTATATACCATACATACACACATATACCCTTAGAGACACATTATGTATTTTAGTACCTATATATATATATATACTTTCTCCGTTGCATAAACACGCATATGCTGATATTGTCTACCGTTTACACATACACACATATGTACACACACACACACGTCCACATACACACACACACATACGTCGACATACTACACACCACACACGAATAAACATGTAGACATTGTTTAGTATATACACACTAAAACACATGCAGACATTTGTCTGGTGAACACATTCCCCCCCTGCATGTGTGTTTAATTAGAGATTTTATTAGCTGTTTTGATTTTTATTATTTGTATATTGGTTATCTCTGTATAGATATGCTGAACTTCAGAAGAAGAAAAAAAAAATCAGTGTTTATTTATTTGATCTGCTGTTTTTTTTTATTATTATTATGATTAATGTTGTTGTGTTTCACTTCGTTCTTCATTCATGGGTAATCCCAGACGAGAATTCATTATTCGTCCAATTAAAATCTCCTGATTAATCAACCAAACAAACAAGCAATAATTGTTATTATATATAATTAAATTTATCTCTCGTTTCTCTTTATTACAGTGCAAAGTAAAATAAAGCAAAATCGTTTTAATTTAATTTCTGTTTTTCTGTAGCCGGATCTAAAAAAAGACGGAAACCGTCAAACGGGATAGAGACTTGAGAAAATATGTGGAGTAAAAATATAAATTTAAAGTTAAAAGTCTACGTGTATGCGTCATAATATTATTTTATAAATTGCAAGTTCTTTGTCCTAGTAGAAGATATGGTGGAGGATTAAGACTGGGTAGGAGGGCCTTACGAATACATAAAAAAAATAGTAACAATAATAATGATAATAGTAGTAGCGATAAAGATTGGTAGCTATTTGTTTGCTTTTCAATCTGTTTGCATTTATTCATATATCTGTCGGTCTATCGATTGATCTAGCCTGTCGACCCGACCTGATGGCTTATAAGATCGTCAGGTACTTCGGCACTCCGAGATTTTTACGGCTGGGGTACGTGTCGTAAATAACCGGAGATGGAAGATGTCTGAACAAAGGTGGCGATACGTGCTATTACATACGTGTGTGTGTGTGTGTGTGTGTGTGTGTATATATATATATATATATATATATATATATATATATATATATATATATACACACACACACACGCGTACATATAATGATAATGAAATATATATCATGTACATACAATGTCATATATATGACACGTATTATGTCGTTATATATATATCATGTGTATATATAGATATATAAATCATGAGTTTGTGTCTATATATACATAGACGATATATACGCAAATACATATATACATAATCACATGTACCATAAGGAGTGCGTGTGCATACACATACGCACACGCGCATCACTATCAATATAATTTAATATCCGTTTTCTGCGCTGACATGGGTAGGACGTTTTTAAGAGGATCTGGCAATATAGAGAATAGCTCTGTGCTCCAATGTCCGTGTTTGTATGGTTTCGACAGTTAGATGCTCCACTTTACAGTGCATTTTCGTGGCACTAGCACTTGTGTGGTTGCTGTGCAACTCACAAGAGTCCCCTAGATTGAGTGGAGATATGGTATAGAGGGAGTAACTTTATATTTAGATGTTGAGAGGTTAAACAGGCTAGAAGGGACAGGACAGGTTTCTAGCAGTAGAGGAAAAACATGGTTACTTTGCATTATATAAGGGTAGGTGGAAGTAATTGAAGTGAAGATAGTGATAAACATGGTGATGAGGTGCCAGAATGTACCCTCAATGTACAAGAAGGTGAATAGAAGAAAGTGTGGGGGTCATAAGATGACAGAGTGCATGAGTAAAGGTTGCAAGTGTGTGTTAGAGGGGGGATAATGAGAGCTGGTTAAAGATAGGGATAAGAGTGAACAGTAAATAAGGGTGGAGATGTTGTTGGTGGGAAAGGAGATAAGAGGGATGGATGTCAGTAGAAGTAGCTCAGGGGAAAGGAAATGAGGACTGACCGGATTAATTCATCTGTCGTTGTTGATGAAGGACATCGTATGGGAGAAGACAAGGTACAGTGTGACCAGCTGTAGCCAATCCGTCCAGTTTGTGTTTGGAAGGCTTTGTTTGCAGGTTGGGCACTGGTGGTCTGTTGGGACTGTAGGCAAAGAGTTGACTCTCGACCTGCGCAGTCATGTTCTGTTTGTAAGAGGGCACCACTATTGGGGCTTCTTCACCAGGTAGAGGTGGTCTTGTGCTTGTGTTTTCCAGGTGTCAGAGTTGAGCTTAAAGCTTTTTAGTGAGGTTTTGAGTGTGTCCTTGAAGCACTATTTCTATCTGCTTTGCATGCTCTTGCCTTCCACCATACAGAAAGAGTGAAAAGCAGAAGAATACAATAGATAGGGAAAGTGTGAGAGACAGGGAGACGGGGGAGTGGGTGGGTAAAGATTACAAAAGCAGTGGGAGAGAGTGAGAGATATAGTGATAAAGGTGGAGGTGGTCAGATGTAGATAGGGGTGAAAGTATGGTGAAAAAACGTGTGGTGGGGGCAGTAGTAGATATTAGATATAAGTGTCAATAGGAAGTTGAGAGGAAATGGAGAGATAACTGGTAGCACAGAAAGGGTAGAAATACGAGTCGAGTTGGAAGAGACAATGTTAATAAAGGATGGATGTCGTTTGAGGGGAAATGAAGCAGTGGGGAAGGCTTCACAGAAATAAGTTGAGCATGGGGGCCAGTTGTGAGAATGCACATACATTTCTGGAACTTCAATTTCATGGTGATGAGTGTTTTTTTGAGTGCCATGTGTCACCTATCATCTGGATCTTCCTTCCACATTAAGTGGTGCCCTCATCCAAATGTATGGCCATACCAATGCAATTTCTCTCTTGGCACACCACATCTGGTACCTTTTATGCCCATTTTATATGTCTCAACACATCCTCTGCTCCTTTATTCATACACACTAACATTATACACCCAGCAGATCATGCATGCTTCCTTTCTTTTTTGGTCTTTACAAAACCTCTGCTTCAGAGCTCCTATCTCATTACCATATAGCATTGCAGTTAGCACACAACTATCATACTGTCAGCCTTTCACTCTTAAGAGAGAAACCTTTTATTACCAACAGTGGTAAAAGTTCTCTGAACTTTCTCCATACTATTTTTATTCAATAACTCTACTTTCAGAATGTCCTCCTCCACTGTGAATTTGATCATCTCAGCAACAGAATTTATCTGCCATCTCTGGGGATCCTCCTGGGCATATGAGAAAATCTTTCTGATGCACTCTTAGTGCTTATTATACCTGCATTCATACCACATACTAAGTCTACTTTCTTTGTTAACCTCCTTGTAATTCCTCTGTATCTCTTGTTTTTTACTAGGTACACTGTATGGAATTTTTACTTCTTTCCTACGTATTGAGAAAAGCCATTTCCCTGATGGAAATGCGTTGTCTGTTTTTCTACTTATTAAAGCTTTGGTCTTTGCTAAATTAACTTTAAGATCTTTTGGTTCCAGGTTTTCCTTTCACACCTGAAATTTCTTTTTTTCTAATTTTACTATAGATTCAGCAATAAGAATGAGGTTATGAGCATATAGGAGTTCCCATGGGAATTCGGTGTCAGACTCCTCTATTAAAGCCTGGAAGGTTATGATAAGTAGAAGGGGACTGAGAACTGAGCCTTGATGGACCCCCTACATGCACACCAAATATGATGCTGTATTTGTCGCTAACTCTCATCTTATTGACAAATTCCTCTGTAAATGGCTTGTATGACTCTCAAAAGTCATCCACCTACTTTTAGCTGTTGAAGACTTTCTCCAGGTTGACAAGTGCTAAGTACAGCTGCTTTTAGCTAAATACTTCTACAGGAGAAGGGCATCAGTAATAATTCTTCCTGGTTTAAAACCAAACTACACCTCATCTCATTTACAACTCAGCAGCAATTCCTAATGGTCCAGGGGCTTTCCTTGCATCTATATCCTTAATTTCTTTACCACACTGTTGTCTACTAGAATGGCTGGTCCTTCTGTTGTGTCTGCATTGCAAAAACTCTCTTTTCCCATGCATTCTCCACTTTTTAATAGTCTTTCATAGTAGCACTTCCATGCTGCTTTATTTTTAGAATCATTAAATGCAAGTTACCATTGTTCATTCATACACCCTTCTCAGCCACAATGTTTGGATTCTCTCTGATACACTGTCTCACACTCTGGAACCCCTCATCTTCACACTGGAGAACATTGCAAACCTCGCACATGCACACATGCATACACACTTAGGTCAATAATCATGTACATATATATATATATGTATATAGATGTATCGTGTTGTGGTGAGAGTCATTGTAACCCCTGTAGGATTGGAAGAATGGACTAGCCGAAGTCTTATATAAAGTAGCATATTGGTTGAGATGAGAAAAAAGGTTGTAGGAGTCATTGAGAGTTTGTGGCAGTCGTAGGAAGTTGTTGAGAGTGTTGATAGTTTGTATTTAATTGGAGTATCATGTTTAGTGGAGTAATTTGAAGTATGTCATGTAAAGACAGTTGTGTCTATCCCTGCTTTGTAAAATCTGTATATCCAACGTATAGAGGGATATAAAACGTGTGTTATCATGACCATATAACTTTCATGTTTCATGCTGACATGGGTTGAACAAAGATCTGATGAGTCCAAGGACTGCATCTTGCTCCAGTGTCTGCCATAGCATGGTTTCTATGGCTGGGTGTCCTTCCTAACATCAGCACACTTTACAGTGTGCACTGGGAGCTTTTTTTTCATGCCACCAGCTGTGTTGAGGTCACCATGTAGCTCACAAGTCTACAAATCTGAGGAAGTAGAGTGGGAGACTATGCCTTTATGTTAGATGAGGGTTAAGGTATGAGGGACGAGGTTGAAGTAGAGGAGGTTCTTGTTGTAGAAGAGCTACATGGTTACTCACTTTTATAATAGATAGTAAGAATGAATTGGTGGTGCCTCCAAGGAGATAGATAGTGGAGATGAGATATCTAGTTGGTACTTCATATGCATGTGATAATACTTTTAGGATTTCAGTTTTGCTGTGCCATTCAGGTATTCTGGAGCACAGTGAATTGCCAGCCATCACTGTCTTTTGTCAACTCCTCTGTGAGGTTCTACATCCTGAAATTGGATTTCAGTACTTTGTCTCATGTTTTCCTGGGTTTCCCTCTTCAACAGGTTCCAGCCAAATTTAGTGCTTTGATATGTACATTTTGAATATCTTCCTTCCCCATATCTCCACCATCGATATTTTGCTACCATTTTCTTTCCATTCCAGATTATGATGCTTGAGTAGAAAGAGACTGCACTCTGGCAAACTTTACTCCTCGTCCTTGATTTTTTTTGTCAGCACAGTCTCTTGGACATGTGACCTTGAGGATATGCCCTGACCTCACCATCATCATTATATCTCTCCTCAATGCATCACTCTGTCCACCCATATTCATCACCTCCTGTTCAACCCTCTCCACTGTTCTTTCACTCTGTGACTCTCACTTTCTCTCTCATTAACCTCTTAACACTACTTTTCACTTACCCCTTGCCATAATCTCTCCCCTACCATCCATTCAACAACAGACCTGTGTAATTCCAATAAGGACTGTTTTGGACCCTGGTGAACCACCCAACTCATTCTGGTATCAGAGACAGACTGACCACCCAGTCACTGGGTCCACCTACGCAACTCACCCCATTGCCATTACTACCTTGTTTCTCTCCTTCACACTAATCCCTGACAATAATCTTCCCCTGTTCCTCTTCTCTGTCTCCATTACTCCTACACCAACACCATCGCTTCTTTTATTCTCTCCATTACCATCCTCTGGTAATATATTTCTCCTGTCCATCATGAGGGCTTTCTTTCACTTTGTAAGCTGAGGTGCAAGGCAACCCCCAACTGTGGCTGGTGCCACAGGAAGCACTCAGTACTCTCTGTAAATTGTTGGTAATCAGTTCAAGCAACAACAATGCAAGGCTTGAGAAGGTTCTTTAGTCTTGCTGATGGGCAAAGCAACCTCTATAAGGTTGGTGCCATGAAAAAATGTACACAGCACAGCACACTATATAAAATGGTTGGTGTTCTGTTGGGAAGGGCATCCAGCTGCTGAAATGAAGCCAAAAATGAGATATTGGAGCAAAACGTTGTCCTTCAAGCCCTTGAATCCTGTTGAACAATGCTTTACTTTTGTCAACATGGAAAACAGATGTAAAATGGTGTGTGTATGTGTGTGTGTAGTACTGGTGCAAATAATGTCTATCTTAATGTACCCTCCTGTGAAAGTCCATTGAGTCATGATTAGGTCATGCTTTGTTTCACCATAGCCCACTCAAGTAAGGAGGTGTGAATTGTTGTTGGCTAAAACACATCCATGTGAAGTGGTATTCTCAGGTATCCCTTGGAGGAATTTGTCCAGGTACCATTTTGAAGGAATTGTTTGGGGATAATGTTAAAGCCTATTAAGCAGGTTGAGGTAAAATAGTTGTCACAATGTGCTTATATGCTGTGAGTCTGATTTGCGTGTGGGGTGCATGACATTGGGTTCGAGGCTTGAGTGATTTTTAAACTTGATGGTAAAATCATTTGGTTAATACTGTCAGTTGGTATTTTTTTTTCCTTATTGTGCAGATGAGGTTGTGTTCATTGGTAGTAATGAAAGCAACAAAGTTTGAGATTTTGAAATGGCTCCTCTACTCAAATCCTATTATACCATTTAGTGCTTTTGTTAGTGTCCTTCACAGTGGCTCAATTCTCACAATATTCTATTTAGTATGTAGAGACCCTACAAAGTAACAATATCCTAGGTATGTCTGTATAAAGGAAGAGAAAAGATGAAATGACTGATAACATCTGGCTGTCTGAACTGGAAAGTTCTGAGAATCCAGGAGCTCATCATGTGAGCCATATAACTTTGTTGTTATGTGGGTACTCTAGATTCCTTGAGCTATTGTCTCAAGGAAAGAGAATATGGTTGTTTATTCTTTTCCAAAGTGCACAGGTTCAATTTTTACCTCATTTAGCAAAATATTTTCCCCACCCTTTGGCATACAGACTGGAACTGGTCATCCTCTCTCTTTGTAACTTTCTGAAGTTTCATCATCCATGAAACTTTTTATTCTGTTGTGTTTGATGACATTTGTGATATTGTTTGTGTATGCTATAAAGAATACTGGTCCCAACTGGCCCTTGTGGTACACTACTGATGACTTTTGCTGGGCTTGAGTGGATTTCATCAATCAAAACATGTTGGGCTCTGCATCCCAGGAAACACGTGATACAGTGCAGCAGTTTTCTCCAGATTCCAACATTTGACAGTTTTAATATCAGAATGTTGTGGTTGATTCTGTCAAAGACCTTGCTGAAGTCAAGATATATGTTTGTGTTTAAACCTTCTCCTGATAGTTATAAAATGTCATTAAAGTGATGTAGGAACTGTATTGTGGAGGCACATGGCCTAGTGAGAGCAGCGGACTCGTGGTCGAGAGATCGCAGGTTCAAATCTCAGACTGGGTGATCACTGTGTTTATGAGCGAAACACCTATGCTTCCCGTGGCTTCAGCAGAAGGCAATGGCAAACTTCTGCTGACTCTTTCACCACAACTTTCTCTCACTCTTTCTTCCTGCATCTAGCAGCTCACTTACAACGGACTGGTGTCCCATCCAGGTGGGGAACCTTTATGCCAATGAAACCGGGAAACCAACCCTTATGAGCCAGACATGGCTAGAGAAGGAACAAACAACAGGGACTGTGTTAAGTAGTCTCAATCTGTGATTGGTCTCTCTCCCAGAGATAATTTTGGTATTTAATATACCATTATTCATCTTTGTTGTTGAAATAGATGGTTACTATGTGTTATTTCTCTTAGGTTGTTCTCTTATGTAAATAACCTAAGCTATAAATGTCTCTTTTCTTTGTATGTGTGTGTGTGTATATATATATCCCTCCATACTTTTAATCTATCTACTGACACAAAACCGTCCCACTCAGTACTGCTCCCCGCTCCCCCTTGAGGAGTTTTTGTCTTGCAAGGTACTTTGTGACTCTGTTGGTGCTGGCGCCATGTAAAAAGCACCCAGTCCACTCTGTAAAGTGTTTTAGTAATAGGAAGGTCATCCAGGTGTAGAAACCATGCCAAAACAGACAATGGAGCTTGGTGTAGCTCCTGGTCTTGCCAGTTCCTGTCAAACTGCCCAACCCATGCCAGCATGGAAAATGGATATTAAATGATGATGACTAAGTGACTAGTTCTGCTGGGGTGGGGGGTCAAAGTCAGACAACTGCTGTGCTGATGACACTTATTGAGGTTGAAACATATCACTGCTGTTGAATTGTACCCATGTAATCTGTCTGTCTTTTCCTTAGTGAAATGTTAATTTCAGAGAATTATTGAGATTATTTCCTCTTTTTATTTGTAATTGTTCATAATTCCTACGAAGTGATTGTTTTACCTTTTTTGGATAATTTCGATAAATCTTGTATGTTATTTAATACACCTTTGTCCTTGTTATTCAAATGCATGCCACTGGCCATCACTCTATTTCTCTTAATTTTCATTTATGTGTATGTGTCCCAGAATGTATGTGTGCTTATGTGTTTTTATACACACATACACACATTACATCACATGATCATGTGATTGACCAGACTATTGGATGTTGTTATGCATCACTAGTCACAATGCACTTCGCATTGTTTTAGCTTCCAAATGATGCCAACCCTCTGGCCAAGCAAGCAGCCCCCCCCCTCGATCGGGAGGTTAGTCTGTTACAGGGTGACCCGCTTGCAGCTGAGTAGACTGGAGCAACATGAAATGAGATGTTTTGCTCAACAACACAGCTGGTCTGGGAATTGAAACACAAGCACGAGTGCTACACACTTAACCACTAAGCCACATGCCTTCACCCCCCACCCCCCACCATGTCATTTTTAATTGACTTGGATTTGGGATTGAGAGTTTCATGCAATCCACTTATCAAACTAACTTGAAAATCACGAATTCACTCTCTATGAAGTGTTGAATTACAATTGTTTTCCAGAATGTTCAATCTAAAATTAATATTGGAGAGTCATGTGATTATCAATAAATTTCCAAGTCTTTGTGTTTACCAAAGGCAGAGGAAAGAGGAAATTAGAATAAAATTATAACGTGTAAGGAGATCAGACAATATGAACAAACATATGAGAATATATGCAAAAACAATACAAATATGTATAGACATATATATATATATATATATATATATATATATGAATAAAATGTATATACAAATATCACATACATATATAAATGTGTGTGTGTGTGTGTGGTTAGGGTGTTTAACTCTTGATCATAATGTTGTGAGTTTAATACCTCAGCTAGATGGTACGTTGTATCCTTGTGCAAGGCACTGAACCCATCAATGCCCATGGTCCTTTTCTTTAGGACCAGAAGGATAATCCACATTTCCGCAACACCTGTATTTTTCTAAGATATTAGTTAGTCATCAAGACAGAGGGTCTCTTTCAAACATGGTAATAAATTTTTTTAAAATATATTCAGTATCAGATAAAGTTGTATACAAAAAGATTTTTGTTAATAAATCAAATAAAAACATTTGGGTACTAATGGGTTAATTTCCATACCAGTGGGAAAATGGAGGTTAAGTGCTGCTGCTGGTATATATGTATAAGTACAGTAGACAACACAAACGTGAGCATTTGCTCTATACACAAATGCATGTATATATATGTGTGTGTGTGTGTAATAAGTATGTACAAACATACCCATGTCCATACATAAACATATTGGTCATAAGCACATTTACAAATACATTTAAAAAAAATATTCACATTTATTCATGTTCACACACACACACACACACACACACACACACACACACACACACACACACTGTATCATCATCACCATTTGCTGCCTGGCTTCCATATTGGCATGAATGAGATAGTCTGACAGGATCTGATGAGTTGAAGGACTGTGTCATTCTCCAATGTCTACTTTGACTTGGCTTCTGTGCCTGAATGTCCTTCCACCCTGTATATCTACCCATCTGTTGCTCTCTCACCCACACTCTTGTAACCTTACCCATCCTTCCAAATTCTTCTGTCTCTACACTCTCTTCTGCTCTTCTTCTTGGACATGTTAGTTTGAGGGTACATTATGGCACCTCGTCACCAACATATTTGCTTATCACTACAGCCACCTCTACCAACCCATGTAAAACGCAAGGAAGCCATGAATCCCCACCTGAACAGCAAAGTAAATCTTTTCCTGCTTCTCTCATCATTTATTAAATCCTTAACGCATTGCATAAAGTGATTACCCCAATCTCCTATTCTCTCTTAACTTTGCAAATTACAAGTCGAACTTATTAGTGTTGTTATCACGAAAAAACAAACGCTTAGTACATTCTGTAAAGAGATTGGCATTAGGAGGTGCATCTAGTCGTAGAAACCATGTAAAAACAGATACTGGAGCACGACGTGGTACTTCAACTTGTTGGATCTTGTCAAAACGTCCAGTCCATGCCAGCACGGAAAGCAGACGTGAAAATGATATATTTATACGTAACATTAAACACAAACGGACATATAGTCATAATGCACGCACGCGCACTAACATATTATATATCACTCGCGCATTTGTGTGTAAAAAATTCGTAGTGTTTCGTTCGTATAGCGTACTTTTTTTTGTACGTTATAGTCCGCTGCTGGCGTCCAAGATACTTTTTGCCCGTAAACTCTTAATCTATTAGCATTGTGGATTATCCCATTATTAATAAATAAATTCCCAGCAAAACACCTCGCAGTCTTTTTTCAACCTTTTCCAATTCCGGATTCAAATTTGGTAGCAGTTTGCTCCTTCCGTATCGAGAAAATAAATCCGTATCACAGATATATTAAAATTTCAAACAATCTACTTTTCTCTCTTATTTTTATGACCTTGTGACAGCAACAGATATTCGTCGCATTGCACTCTCTCTCTCTCTCTCTCTCTCTCTCTCTCTCTTTATTTTTTGGGGGTGGTGCTGTTTTTAAATATTATTTAGTTATGTATGTATTACAACTTTTACTTTCGTCTTTTTCTAGATTTCTGTTAGTTGAGAATTCTTTAAAAAAAATGTCTCTATCGCCGTCTAATGTTAGAAACTGGGTTGGGTCTGTGTATCTGTTTCTCCCTCTCTTTGTCAACTAAAACAAACACATACACAGAGGCTTTGTCTCCTCTCTTTCTCTCTCAGAGGCTTTGCCTCCTCTCTTTCTCTCTCAGAGGCTTTGCCTCTCTCTCTCTTTCTCACTGCCCTCTTCCCCTCTCTCTCTTTGTCTCACTCTCAAACTCGCAATGTCTTTCTCACCCCCTTCTCTCTTTGTCTGACATACAAATTCTTTCTCGCTTCTCTCTCTCTGTCTCCCTCTCTCTCACTAACACGAGGTTTTTTTTTACCCTCCCTCTCAAACACTCTTTTTCACCTCCTCTCCATCTCACACACTTTTTATCACTCTTTTGCTCTGGTGCTCTGTCTGTCTCTCTCTCACTCCTTCTTTCCCAGTCACACATACGCTCCCTCACTCCCTCTCCGTCTCCTCTTCCAGCCCTTCATCTCTCAATGTAAATAACTCCTGTGTTGCTGTCACCTGGTCCACTGACAAATGCTGTTCGGTTGCAGTTTGTTTGTCGCCTGACCTAGGGCTAAAGAGAATTTGGTGGGACGCAACAAATCTCCCTGCAATATATCTTCCATCTACCCTTATCTATCTATCTATCTATCTATCTATCTATCACACACATACATAAAAAAACGCACAATCACACGCATGCACTCTTACAGATACGCATATCAGCTCTCTCTCTTTCTCACACACACACACACACTCTTTTACACACCCACATACACAGAAACCAGTAACTACGCCAAAGCCTAGGTTATTGGCCTTCGTTCTTCCTTCGTCACACCTGGTTATTGTTGTTGTTATTACGTAAACAAGGACGGTAATTGAGACACAACAGCAGCGAACTTAATGCAACACCGTATTTCGTTTCGTGTTGGGATTGAATGAATATTCGACCAATATATTCGTTTTGTCTTACTTTCAATAAAAATAAACACCGATGATGTTAACTGTCCTATCGATGTCTCACCTTTGTAACTCCTTATGATTAATAACAAGATATTATTGTCGTCATTTCACTTGAAGGAAAGTGAGGAAGAGGGAAGTGCTGTCTCCCAGCAATTTTGTTGAAAGAAGAGTGAATGGAGCAAGAATGGTTCTAATGAACGGGGGCCTACTCTAAGCATGCGGCTGTAGACGATGTAGAGAGAGTACTTGCCCTAACGGTCAGGGCCTCTGTGATTTTGTGGGGTTTCTGCGAGCAGCCTTAGAAAATCTTCCTCTTTTGGGGAATTATTCACTGTTAACACGCCTTTTTATGTAACCCCACATTATACTGTCCTGTACCGTCCACAATGTTTTTCGCGAACACTTAGTGGTTAAAGCAAACATTATTGTTAAAAAGGTAGGTTGGCTAAATGATTAGAGCGTCGGCAAAAATGTGTTGTGGTATTTCTCCGGCTCTTTACGTTCTGAGTTCAAATCACTCGAAATCAATTTAGTCTTTCATCTTTTGGGGGTCGATAAAATTCTAGTCAAGTACTGAGGTCGATGGCATCCACTAAATCCCTTCCACCTCCGTCAGAATTGCTGGCCTTGCGTTGCCTAAATCAGAAGCAGTTGTTATGTAATCTCGGCAGTGGATTGGCACAGTCGCTAGAGGTGTTGGATGAAATATCTTGCAATGTTTGTTCTAGCTCTTTTACATTGAGTTCAAATCCCACTATGGCTGTGTGTGTGTGTATTGCACAGGTTGTTGGATCAATGTAGCACCACATCACTAGCCAATCACAAGACAAATATCTGAAACCATAGAATCTATAGGACTTCGTCACTCCTACATCAACATATCACACCACTCACCGCTCCATGTGTTTATTATATGTTGTTTCAATATAATATATTTGTATGGTTATTTACAATGTGTTAGTTTAAAAAAACGCAGTGTGTCCTCATTTAATCTTTGTCTTTCGTACGGACATGGGTTGGAGTGTTTGACAGGATCCAACGAATCTGAAGACCACATCTTGCTCGTGTCTCAGTTTTGGCCTGGTTTCTACAAATGAACGTCATTCCTAACATCAGAGCCACTTCACACAATGTACTTGATGGATGCTTTTATAGTACAAGCACAAGAGAGGCCATTATGTAACTCATAAGACAAATGAGCTCCTCTTAACTGGTTGAGAGTATAATAGAGTGCGAGATAGCTTTGTACTAGGTTTAGAGGACTGAAAATACGTTAGAAGGGATGGGAACAAGTTTGTTGTAGAGGTGATACATAACAACATTGGCATTTTGTAAGATCAAGTCGGAGTAATCGGGATAGTGCTAGAGGTCTAGTGGTCAGGATGTTGCTCTCACGATTGCTAAATTGTGGGTTTCATTCCTGGACTGAGCATTGTGTTGTGCTTTTGAGCAAAACACTTCATTTCACGTTGCTGTAGTGGGGGGGGGCGCATTAGAGCGGCAGAGTTGTTGGCTCATCAGGTATAGTGTAAAGCATTTATGCTGATGCATCAACAATTCTGCCACTTTCTCACCTGCTAGAGCAACTTGAAATGAAGTGTTTTGCTCAAGAACTCAATACACTGCCTGGTCGAGGAATTGAACTCGTGATATAATGATCATGAGTGCAATACCCAAACCACTGGATCATATACCTTCATATTTGATAGCATACAAGCTATTTTTTACTAAGTATAAATCATCCCAGGTCCTATATGCATGATTGCTTTTTTATCCTTTAGCATTCAGATTTCTCTGTCAAATGTAATGCTTATTTATTCACATTGATTTGAATTTATCATGCATTATCTTGAAGCTTTGAAATTTCAATGACGTGATTGTTTATTTTTAGAATAATATTGTAGAACGGCCGGATCTGGCCAGTTTGAAGGTAAAACAGGTAGATTATTTTGGCCAGATATGGCTGGTTTAAATGCTAAAGGGTTAACTATTACATGCTTTAGTTCACTAAAAGTAGTTTTTCCTCATATGTGCTGTTGAAATTGGGGCACATCTAATATGCCTGCGCATGTTTTATTTTATCAAATACAGCATCTGTCAAATATTAATCAGTTGTACTTGCCCTCATATTTGAGGGCTTGTTCTTTAGGCCCTGACCTTCTGTTGGAAATATATATAGAATAAGTCATAAGATTAGTGACAGTTGGCAAGCACCTACACAGTGCCAGACTAAATACCTTTTCTTTGTTTTTTTCCCTTTGTCAAGAAGTTTCTTTTTAATTTCTAGTTTTTTTTTACTGTTTTTCGTCCTTTCAGATTTTATAATTCTTTGGCTTAATCCATTTGAGTGGTAGGGTGAAGGCATATGGCTTAGTGGTTAAGATGTTTGGCTCATGGTTATAGGTTTGATTCCCATTGGTATGTTGTGTCCTTGAGCAAGACACTTTATATTTCACATTGCTTCACTCCACTCAGCTGGATGAGTAATACCTGTATTTCAACGGGCCAGTCTTGTCATATTCTGAATTTCCCTAAAAACTATACTAAGGGTACACACGTCTGTGGAGTGCTGTTATTGAATCTCTGTAGTTTGGAAGTTTGCTTTGCAGATTCGGTAAGAGGAAGAATTCTTCCTGTTACTGAATCATATCAGTCTTGAGTCTTACGATTTATAATGTTGGTGACTGACATTATAACATCCCTCCTTGAATCGGATATCAGTCCATCATAAAGCTAACTTCTCACCTATTGCTGGAACTCATTTACAACTGTGTGGAATGAAGCAACGTGAAGTAAACTGTTTTACTCAAGAACACGTCACCTGGTCTCGGAATCAAAACCACGGTCTTACCGCCATGAGTACAACACCTTCGTCACCCAAAAGCCGAAATACTGACAGTTTGACAATGTCCAGGTGGATGTATCAAATAGATACGAGTGTGCCATTCCCTCCCCGCCTCCAAAATTTCTTTTGATTCCTATTTTTAAAAACATGCTGGTCTAATTAATTACCTCTTCCCTCCAAATTTTAAAACTTCTGAAAATCATTTTTTGGGTCGGTGGGGGAAGGAGATTCTGCGTTTAAAAACGGAAATTCTAATACTGTAAAAAAAATTTAATTTTCAAAATTTTCATTCCAGTGTCACCCCCAGTATTCAATGCTAATTGCTTACGCTAATTTTCCCCTGCTTTCAAAACCAAATGTCGCTAGACAAATTCCTGTAGTTTCCACCATATTGTAGAAACATCAACTTCGTATCTGTATTGGACGGAATACAACTTGCTTTGTATACATATACGTCGCCCCGTTTAACACCCAACTGGTACTTTCCGTGCCTTTAGCGGACTCCACACTATAGAAGGAATTGGGCCAGGGTCTCTGGTTTGAAGATTTCTTCCTTCCAGTTTTAGAGGCCCTTTAAAGGGTCAAAGGCACCGACTTTTTTATTGACTAAAACGATAAAAACAAACAAAAACGAAAGACAAATCGTATTCTGTACACGTGTATCAGTGTCATGTGTGTGTGTGTGTTGAGAGAGAGAGTGTGCATGTTTTGTTGCCATGTCTGGATGTGCATTTGTGTATCGCCATGTTATTGAGTGTGTGTGTGTGTGTGTGTGTGTATATGCTGATGTGTGTATTTATTTGCCCGGCAAAATTAGGCATGATGGTTCCATGTATGTCTGCGTCGATTTTATGTAAGTGTATGTATTACACCCCCCCCCCCCACACACACAGAGCTTGTGTGTGTATGTTTATATAAATATCTGACACTTGTGATATCTACAGATTGGTGCCCCTCTCACTTTGTTTCCTCGAAATTTTTTATTTATTTCCTAATAAAACTTTACAGAAAAACATTTTCGAGGATGTAGATTACGAGTATGCTGATAAAATTTGAGAAAGAAAAAAAATTCGGATGAGTTTCAGCCAGTTCTCTCCCTACTCTCACCCCAACTTTATCTTCATCAATTTTCGTTAGCGTTTTTTGCTTGTTTTTTTCTTCTTTTTCTTTCGGATTTGTGTTTGAAATATCAACATATCATTATCTGTACTTTCGAAAACGGATTTCTACGAAATGTAATTTAAAAACACATTTTAGAAAGAGATATAAGGAAACAAAGTTAGGAAGGAGCGAGAATGATCCTAAACTTTTTCAAAAAAGTATTTTTATGTTATAAATATAGCCATACTTGATAGCATAATAGCATATCTCTGCAAAATTTCATAAAAAAAAAAAAAGCATTTTTCGGTAAGTTACGAAGAATCAAAGTTGGTAGGGCATCAATCTGTAGTTATGCCCTAACTTTTGTTAGGTCACTTCTTGACATTGATATCAACATTGTAGGTGTGTACTCCTGTGTGTGTGTGTGTGTATGTATGTGTGTATGTGTGTGCATGTGTGTATATTTGTGTATACCTGTGTGTGTGTGTGTGTGTGTGTATGTATATATATATATATATATATATATATATCCGGCCTTTTGACAGGTCTTATTTTTCGTCCTGCAGGGTGTCCAACAACACCATCCTCACCAAGCAAGCCTGGTGGGGTTGCCAGTTTAGTCGCCGACGACCCGACCATGCAACAGGTTGTACTGGATTACATGTTACCAGTAGCACTGAAGAGCGACCTGTTCAAGATGATGGAAATCTTGATACGGAAATACACCTGCGAATTCAAAGGGCAGCAAAAGCATTTGGTGGCTTGGAGTCACGCTTCTGGCGCCAGCGACATATAAATAACAATACAAAGCTGGCTCTTTACAAATCATTTGTCTTAACATCCCTATTGTATTCCTGTGAAACTTGGACCTGTTATGAAAGGCATTTTAAAATGTTAGAAAAATTCCACCAAAAATGCCTTCGTCATATTTTAAGAATTAAATGGAATTCTTTTACTCCAAACACAGATATCCTTGCATCTGCAGGCATCCCCTCAATTAAAGCCATGATTTTGAGGAACCAATTGAGATGGTGTGGCCATATTGTTCGAATGGCAGATGAACGCATGCCGAAACAGCTGTTTTATGGTGAGCTTGCAGAGGGGAAACGTTATCGTCATAAACCTAAAAAAAGGTTTAAGGATGGCATAAGGACTGCTATGAAGTCAATTGGAATGGCTCCAAAAGATATAGAAGTCCTCGCTTCAGATCGAGTTGGATGGCGAACAAGGGCGTGGAGTGGAGTGAAAGCATTTGAAGAGGCCAGGATGATGCAAGCAGGGCTCAAGAGATATTTAAGGAAAAATGTAAAGACTGAGAAGGTGAATGACAAGGACCTTTTTGTGTGCACAGTCTGTGACAGACCATGTCTGTCCTTGGCTGGCCTCAAATCTCACCTGCGAACCCATGGAAAACAAACCTCATCCAGCTATTCTGATTATATGTTTGTGCACACGTTTGAATGTGGTGTGTGCCAGAGGGTTTGCAAATCCAATGGGGGTCTTAAAAGACATGTTAGGATCCACAATGAGCAGAACTTACTTGCAGGTATTGGTAGTGCAAATCAGAGGTGCAATCTGTGTGGGTGTTTTTTCAAAACACTGTCTGATTTAAAAAGCCACATCAGACGCCATGAAAGGGCTAAGGTGTAGGTGCAGGAGGTGGTCAAACTCTGTTTAAGGAGTAGACAACCACCATATATATATATATATACATATATATATATATATATATATATCTGTAAAAATATTTGACACTTAATATATAAATATATCCACACACACATACACACAAATCATTGTCTTCCTATTCTAGTCTGTAAACTCATTGTATGGTATACATTGTCGATTCCGTTACATCGCATATCTGATAATTTCATAACTTTTTATAAAGCACTCGAAATTGTTGCTGGTTAATTACAGATGCTAATAACGTTAATTTTAATTAATTACATGCATTTCATTCTATCGATTTTTTTCAATGAATGACAAAAAGTTATCAGGTGTATCATAAAAATTGAACATTATATCTGATGTTATAAGAATAAAGCGATTCTGGAAGTATCTGTTTTCACGACATGTTAAAAGGACGAGACATAAAGGAGCCTCGACATGGTCAAAGAATTTGCTAGAAACAGTAGCCAAATCACACCCTACTGCCTAAAAAAGGAAGGACATGTTGAACAATGTTGTCCTGGGTGTCTAAAAAGACGGAATGGTCTAAACTAGATTGTCTCTGCTTCATAAATCTGGTCGATCAGAGCTGATTTGAGACTTAATGAATAAACAACAGGTGTTATTTGGCAATACCTGCACAAGTGTGAGCCACTGTTTATTCTTTAATTGTTTGTCCTTTGACTGCGGTCATGCTGGAGCATCACCTTTAGTCGAACAATTCGACCCCAGGACTTATTCTTTGTAAATCTAGTACTTATTTTATTGGTGTCTTTTGCCGAACCGCTAAGTTACGGGAACATAAACACACCAACATCGGTTGTCAAACGATGGTGGTGGTGGGGACAAACAGACACACACACACACACACACACACACTCACCCATATACAACGGGCTTCTTTCAGTTTCCGTCTACCAAATCCACTCACAAGGCTTTGGTCAGCCTGAAGCTATAGTAGAAGACACTTGCCTAAGATGCCACGCAGTGGGCCTGAACCCGGAGCCATGTGGTTGGGAAGCAAGGTATTTACCACACTGCCACGCCTTCATAACTTTCTGGAAAATTGGTATTTTTTACAGAAATTTTGTACAAACATCTTTCGGATGGTGTAGAGTACGATTATATCGGAAGCGTAAAAAAAAAGTGGGCGCGCGTGCGCGATCACACACACACACACACACACACACACACACACACACACACGTATGTCTGTTACATAGCTTTACATACATATCATAACTTGACAATATGTGGACTGGGAGCCCTGTTGACAGACCGTTAATATTCATAGTACGGGGACACAAACACACCAACACTGGTTGTCAAGCGGTGGTGGGCGAACAACCACACACACATTTTAAATGATTGATACCGAAGACAGAGTGTACTGGAAGCTTTATTTAGGACAATGATCGTTTCTGCTTGCTTCTGCACTACTCTCTATTGGGTAGGGAACGATATAATGGAATCGAATGCGCCCCACAGTGCAGAAGAAACCTCATCAGGTGACATGTATATGATGGACTTACACATGGCCACGCCTGCGCCTGTAATCTACACCATCAGAATGGTATTTGTAGAAAATTTCACTAAAATATCAATTTTTCTGAAAGTTATGAGGAAACAAAGTCGGTGGGAGGGGGGAGACGTCACACTTGTGTACGTATGCCATGCCGCAACCTTTATTTTTACTACTTCACTGATTTTGAAGATTATGAGTGTAATACTATTTTTCTATACATCAGTTTTAATTATTGATAAATATTTTTGAAACAAACGACGCATCTATGCTATCTCGTTGCTTTAACTTAGTATCGATTACATTAACCGGTGATTAATTAATTAATCCCATAACTTTTTTTTATTTAAATGATTCAAATTTGTTTTGTTTTTTTATCTAGTAGTTTAAAGTGTGAAAGTTTTTGTCGGGACGTTTTGAGTTAACCTTGGATAATTTGAAGACTGAATATAAATTAGAAAACTTCATGTCACATTCGTTCAGGTTTTAAGGATGTTTGAGGGTAGGAGCTATTATTTCTAAAACTCCTAATTATAACGTGGGCTTAATTGAATAATGGGGGCAATATATATTATAATAACTTTGAACGCGCGCTAGCTGTATATATTTTGCAGAATAGTTTACGATTAAAAATTGAAATGCTTTTCGTTTATGAAAATGAACCGGGATGGCGGGTAGGAAGACAGACTGAACATGGTTGCAGGCCAGATCTGGTCCACGGGCCACCTGTTTGACATCCTTGTCTTAAAGGGAGAAGTCAGAATGATTGTCATGCCGACATATATATTTGGTGGTGGTTCATGAGAGGAAGCCTATTAAATATCAAGAGCTATTGGAATAGTGTAGTAACAGAACTAGCAAGTACATTGCTAGGTAACTGAAGTGGGTTGCCTGTTTTTTTTAATTTTTTAGCGTTTATTCTGCAAAGCTCTGACTCGGCTTGGAGTTCCTGCTGCAGCAAAAAGCGGGACCATGATTCCCATTACTGAATTTGTAGAGATGACCATTAAGTAGCTTTGGATAAAGAGGGCAGACAATTGGTTTGCTGCTGCTGGGATGAAAGCTGTGACTCGATCAGTTGAATGAGGAGGAGGCCTGATGTTGAAAGAACTGAAACCCCTAAGGCCCCCAGAAACATCACTGGTAATGCATCCTAGAGCATCCA